>NW_027113471.1:818309-822576 GCF_000696795.3 Halyomorpha halys
AAAAATTATAAAAAATATTCTTTATTTATTATGGGATTGATCCCTTTAGAATAATATACAGGCCTCAAAATTAGGCTTTAGAGCCTTAGAGTGAAATACAAAATAAAAATGAAATTATAAAACATCATCAAATATAATAAAATAATGAATTTCAAAAGATAAAACAGATAAAATACATAAATATGTGAATAATAAACCGTGTATCGTATGTAAGAAACACATATTAATGCATTTAATAAGTAACATTGGATTATTACAAATGTGTGATTCCTCAAAAAAGAATAATTATCAGGGTAAAAATGCATTTATATGTATCTAGAAAATTAGTAATAGTTATATTCTAGATTTATGTGCAGTATAAAACCAAAAAATGTGCAGTAAAAATTGTTCTTTAATATATTTTTATTAAATATTTACTATTTAAATGTGTAATTCGTTTAAAAAGAATTATTATCAGGGTAAAAGTGCATTTAGATACATCAAGCCAATAAGTAATAATAAGAGACTAGATTTTTGTGCCATATAAAACCGAAAAATGTGCAGTAAAAAAAAAAATGTGGAAAATCGTACAGTAAAAACTCTAAAATGTGCACAAAACACCAAAATCCTGCAGTAATAAACTTTATTGATTATACAGTATGTAAGTGAAGGAAATTGTTATAAAAGTAATTAAAAGGAGCTGTTTGTAGGAATCCTTGAAAATGACCTAAGGGGTCGAAACGTCGGAAGTTTAAAAAGAATTAAGTTGAGAGAAAAAGGATCAAAATTATTTTAAAGAAACTAAACCACTCTCAAACAAGTATATTAATAAAAACTAAGTCTAATTTATTGATTAATTTATAATTTTAATAAATGGAAAGGTTACCTAACCTCATTTAAATCAAATTAAACTCACTCTCATACATACATAAAAAACTAAACTAATCTGTTTAAAACCAAAATTTTGTACATAATTGAAGAGCTATAAATAATTGAAAAAAAATAATTGCATTAAATGATTTTGTATTCTTATTACGAAGAGTATAAATCATCAATCAAGAGATAAATACTAACGGCACACCTCTTGGGGGACAAAAAAGTAGGACACTCCTGCTGGGTTAAAACAATATAAATAAATAGATAATATAATATAATAATATTAGAAACATTTAAAATCCCACTAGTCACAACAAAGTCCGATTCAATGATGAAGGACTTAAGATGGAGTGGGAAGTTAAAAATAATAACACTGAAGTTTTCTATAACAAGCATATTCTGGATGCTGTTTTGATAGATGACCAAAACTAATAGTTAATACTATTCCAAGAACATATTTCCCTTGTGTTTACTTGTTCTTTGTCCTTTAAAAGATTGAATCGGACTCTTCTAGGTTAATAAATGCTTAGACTTTTGCGATACAGCTTTATTACAAATTCACTTCATCGCAAATTTCATATTCTTGCCACAAGCTATATATATATAAGTTAAACTTTTGAGAACACAAAGACTAAAAAAGAGAAAAGGGAGAGAAAAATGACAACTCGGTTGTTACTCAAAGGCTGATCTTTATTCTTTTTTTTTTCCTGATCCCTCTAAGACAGAAAAACATTAAATTAATAGGTTGCATTATGTATAGTTACATAATTCAAATTAAATATTACCTTTTTCTACCAATGGTACTTGGAGGTATATGGTGAAATACTTATCTTGTTGTTTTGATGTGCCCGTTCTATATGAATTCTGCTAGAAAATATCTGGAGGTGGTTATTTTCATGGATAATATTTACAAGAATCACATCTTTAGGATCTCTACCCCCAGTTACGTTGACTTTATACTCCATCATTTACTAGTTATGTTATAAAAACAAACTTATTTAAATTTATTCTTTTAAAAGCTTTGTTGTGATTGCCATGACATGTAAAGAATCAACACCTGTTGGGCGAAAATTTATGTAATATTCAAAAACTATTAAAATAAAATAAATGGAATTTTATACTGTTTTAGCTTTTTTCTCATATCTTAAATATAGCTTAGGTTAAAATGAAAAGCTTTAATAATTAACAGATAGGAGAATTTTATTTAAATTTTATAATATAATAGACTCTTAATCTCATGGTGGGTTTATAGACAATCAGAACACTAATTTTTAACATTTAATTTAAATTAATATCTCTTTTACAAATGTATTCAATTTTAGACTGAACAAAACTAAACAATTTCATATAATCTTCTTTTGATGATTTTCTATGTCTTCTTATTCAACAAACCAACACTTGCTGTAAACAATCTTTCAGCAAACAAAACAAAAACTTGGTCCTCTAAAAGTTTTTTACTCACAATCCACCGAAGTGTGTTGTTTGGCGATCTAAGCAAAGAATCCTTTTTTCTTCGTGGGTGATTCTCCGATGTATTTTTTTTCAAGATGTCCACCCTTGAGCAGGACAAGAGAGGATGAGGACCTCCTCATTCAGGAAACATCATTCCCCGCTCGCACCTAAGCAGCCAATGTCCAAAAACCAAGTTTTCTTCCTTCCCCTTCTCTAGATATTTGTTCTCAACATCAATTGTAGCACTACGGTTTTGAGTTGTAACAACAATCATGATGGGAAGTTAAAATAATTTTTTTTATTTTGTTAAAATAAACACTATTTTTTATTTTATTTTTTTATTGGCCTTCAATAAAACAAATAAAAAAGAAGATATAAACAGAATGACATAAAATGAATAATTTTACAGAACAGTATTAATAAAATGAAGTGATGAGAGAAGTGGGAAATGAAATGTATACATAGGAAATTGAAAAAGTGGGTAAAATAACATAATTAAGGAAATAAAATAAAAATGAAGTTATATAATGCAAAGAAGTATGAACCTATTAGTTATTAATAATTTAAAAATTGAAATATGGAAAGAAAAAACAACAATAATAATATAGTGAACATAACTAATAACGTGGGTAAGGAAAATGCATACAAGTGTAGATAATAAGGAGTGGTAAAATAAAGAAAGAGGAGGGGAAGAGAGAATAAAATGAACCTGTTAGCTTGAAAATCAAACGCCTAATTTTACCCATTATTTTCAATTACCTATGTATACATTTCATTTCCCACTTCTCTCATCACTTCATTTTATTAATTCTATTCTGTAAAATTATTCATTTTATGTCATTATGTTTTTATTTTCTATACTTATTGTGGTTGTTATCTTGTACTGTTCTTAGCCCTGAAGAAGACTAGAAACTCTAGCTAAAACGTTGGCACAATTAAATAGGTTACACCAACTTATTTGTGTTTCATTTTGACCACACTCCCAACCATCTTCTCCTCATAGATTATATCTGATTGATGACTCTTTTTTCAGAAGAAGTACTGAACAAATTTACAAAAGGAAGTTACTGTTTGGCTACTGCCATCCAAGAAGAGTATAAAATTGAAGAAAGAAAACACATTTTTTGTATGGATTGCTGATGGATTGGATGTGTCTTAGAAGCTAGAATAGAACCAAGCCTTTGTCTAATGTCTTTAGAACAAAGATATCAGAATCAACAATCACCAAAGGAGAATTGGTTAATTTGCTCTACCTAGGATTTAATTATATATAAAGTAGCTATTAGTTAATTTAAGTATCATTGTGTTCTGATTGTCTGGAAAACCCGCCCTTAGAGTCAATGATGTTACAGAGTTTTAAATAAAATTCTCATATATATTTAATATTTAATCTTTCCATTTGAACCATGTAATCATCAAAGCTATATTTTATATTTGAGAATAATAAAAATATAGTTAGATTCCTTATATTTATTTAAATAAATCTGAAATATTACAATACATATTGTATGCATGTATACATATTGTGCTCTTAGCACATATCACAGATACATACATATTTCAGTATTCCTTTTTTTTTTTATTCTTAAAGTACATTGTAAATGTTTTTATATACAGAGAAGTAATTTGTTTTTATAATGTTTATCTTTTCTTTTAATTTATTTTTTGTCTACTTCATTTTTTCTATTAATTTCCATTTCCAACCCACAAATATAACACCAGAACATTGTTTTCCTGGCAGGAGGAAATCTTCATAGAGCCTCTCAATACAGATAACAAAAATAAGATTAGCTTTATTGAAGCTATTTCATGAATTAAATAAATTCAACA
Source organism: Halyomorpha halys (assembly GCF_000696795.3). NCBI lineage: Eukaryota > Metazoa > Arthropoda > Insecta > Hemiptera > Pentatomidae > Halyomorpha > Halyomorpha halys. The sequence goes on from NW_027113471.1 coordinate 822,447, forward strand.
ACCTTTTCAAAAAATTATCTAATTATTTCACAAGTATTTATAAAGGTATTGAATAAGAAATTCCCTATTCTTTACTTGGACTGTTTATGGTTATTTTAGGAAATATCCATATATCTCCTATATCATATAT
>NW_027113471.1:822666-825219 GCF_000696795.3 Halyomorpha halys
TATATATATCATATATATCCATATATGATTTATTACTAAAAAATTCTACAATGTTATAACATTAAATTTTTGCCTTTAATTAATTGGTCTTTTAGAATGATTTAATTAATATATGTATTGAAGTTTTGAGTTAGTGATGTTGAAAGACAAGTAGGAATCACTTTAGACTTATAATGCTCCACATTCTTAGCATAGCTTTCTTTGCATCATGTTACGACTGAAATATCCAAATAATGATATTTTAATTGTTAATAAACAATATATTGAAAAATTAAAAGAAAAATTAATGCATTTACCCATTTAGATCACAACAGGAGTCTCCGAGGCAACACTTGAGATTTACTGGACAACAAGTGTTACGGTTGCAATTTATTAAAGGTACCCATGGAATATTTCGGTCTTTTCCAAACTCTGTGAAAGTTGAGAGAATGTTAAAAAAAAAGTCTGCTCTGATGAAAGCAAGATTATCTACAAATCATCTATCGCCATTCATTAGAATTTCGATTTTGTTCTTTGCTGAAGTAAGTTTACCCCAGTAACTAGTAAATATTCTTTATATTATATTTTATATTATGTAAGTATTTTATATTATTATAAAAAGTATTCTTTAAGTGAGAAAGGAAAAGACAAATGAAAAATCTACTCCATTGAAAAACATAACGTACCATAAGGGTGTTCATGATGTGTTAAATATAAAATGTTTTACAATACTAAATGAATTGGATTGTGAGTAGCCGTATTTAAAGTCTTGTTAAATGTAAAATGCTCAAGAGCTCCAAGCAGATTTCTGGAGCAACTTGTTTTATAACCTTACCTTCCTAAACTTCAGTTTATTGTTTACTTTTTAGTTTTGATTAAAGTAATTTATCACAACATGCCTTAAGTAAGAGAAAAATTGTGTGAAAATTTGGCTACTAAGTGCCTTGTTGATCTTCTGACTTGTGGGGTAGATAACCAAGATGAGCTAATTGACAACTGTAATTACATTATTACTGTTCCCATCCATTGCTTTATTAGTTATTATTTTATGTTATTTAATTTTTAATTAATTTATCTCTCGTATCCAATCCTTACAATCCAAAATCCTTAATGTTCCTTACTTTGTCACAAATAAAATCATCCATAAAGACCTTAAAAAAGTTGAAAATTTACCTCAATAAATAGAAAAGTACTCTTGAAACAAGAAAGGAAAAGACAAATGGTAAGTCTAACACATTGAAATTAGAATTGTGGAGGACAGCTAAAAATTCAAACATCAAACGTCTTCAATCCTTTCAGTCCAAAGTCCTAACAATAGTCGATGCTCCTTATTATGAAACCATCAATACACTACACAATGACCTTAATATCCCATTTGTATCAGTCCTTATTAAATCAAAATTCACCACTTTCCATGAGACACTCAATATCATTGTAATAGGGATTCTAGATAGCGACCCATCCTTGCAATTCTCCATGAAGCTTGAAACAGTAGTGGCACACAGACCTATAATAAATAATTATATTACAGTTCTGTCAATGGCCAGATTCTCCACTCAAGTCCTGAGCGTCATCAGCTAGCCCTCTCACTCATCCTCCACTGGATTTTAATCTCAGTGAAACGGTTGAGAGAGAAGTGCCGGGATCTTCCGAAGTCCTGCTGTTTCCTCCACAAGTAGGGGGAGTTCGGAGTTCCCCAAAGCAATCATTCATGTAAATAGGAACGATTGTGTTTAAGATGTTATTTTACTTTAAGTTTAAATTTGTTTTTTCTCTTCCATTTTTATACTCCCCTATTATTCCAAGGCTTGAAAAGGTTGGTAACCTTTTGGGCAAACCGCCTAAGTTTGAGAACACAATGACGCTAAATCCAAAATAAAAAAAAAACTTCTGAAGTGAGCAGCTCTAGATCTAATAGATTTTTCAAATTGAAATAACAAAAAGAGTACTTGAAGATGCATACCAAATAATCTAATGTGTGTTCTGATATATGGTGCAGCTTGTGAAATGACCTCACTCGTGGATGACACGCTTCCAAAAAGAAGGGACGCGAATAGAAATAAACATAGTCTCATACTTAGTTGAAGAGTAATAGGCTACTAAAATGAGCGATATGATAAAAAGATGTTTTTTATAATCATTAGTTCGTGGGATTAATCGTGTTCTTAATAGAATTAGATTAGGATAAGATGGATCTGTTACATCAGTGATTATTATTATAAATTAATAAGAACAAAAGTCAACAAACAGCAACTGAGCTGTTTCAACATAGCGCAATAATCATATTAGGAAGTATGGAGTAACACAGAGGTTCCCAAAATTAGGATTCCGCGAAATAATTCGAATAATTCAAGACATTTTGAAGCTCATAATCTTAGATTTTCTGCAAATTTTGCAAAGGTGTTGTGTAGCTTTTATTAAATTTGGCTGAAAACACGAATCTCTTTGTAGCGACGCGCTACCTGTTTTTTTTTTTTGTTTTTTTTTCCCGATCCCTCTAGAACAGATAAAGAACAGTGAGTGAGTTACTGAGGAAAAAGGAATTAATTGTGTTGGGTATTACCTTTTACTACC
>NW_027113471.1:830589-833455 GCF_000696795.3 Halyomorpha halys
GGGTCTCCTCGTGTTGTTTCGCATAGAAAATAGAGAAAATAAAAACGTTAATTTTTTTTTTCTCTTACAATGTACTAAAAAATATCCGTTTTAGACTTCTTCCAAGCTAGCTTCAGTCAGAATTCTCACATCCTATCGAACACAATGTGTAGGTGCTTCACATGATCCGTATACGATTCACTAAATACTAGGAGGTCATCCATGTAAATCTGACATGCTGAGAATTCGTCCATTAACCTCTGGAATGTAATGGTTGCGTTCTTCAGGCCGAATGGTCTCGTAAATTCGAAGTGTCCTCTTTCGAAAGTTTTCTGTTGGTCCTGTGGGTGCATACAAATTTGGTGATACTCTGCTAAAAGATCACAAGCAATGAACAACTGATCCTACATGAATTGTTACATTGTCCCCTTTAGCTCCCCACTTACCCAGTTCTGTCTCTACCTCCCCCTCTACACTCCCACTCAGTGCCCTCCAAGCGCCGCTCTACTCTACTCTGCATGTTTGACATCACGTTTCCACCAGACAGCTCACTCTTCCCTTAACTCGCATTATAGGCAGACCTCTCTCATAAAAGCTCATTATATTTACTTTAATTTTTAATATGGTTTCGAAGATCGACATTTAAAAAAATGTAGAAATTCTAAATTTTTATTTTTATCTTATGGAAATAAATGTAAGTAAAAATGAGTAATCTTTTTCTTTTTTTAATTTTAATCGTTCTGTGTCTGAATGGTAACTCCTTTTAAGATATGATGTGTGTTGTGATACCCTGATGGAACTTGAATGGGCGTAAATTTGACAAGATTAAATGTCATGTCTCATGGTCATGTCTCGATAGCCTGGTCAGCGGTTCGACTACTTTCTTATGCTGCCCAGCGTTTGTTGGAAGAACCACTGGAACGGTTAAGGTTCCAGCGTGGACGAAGCGGGAAATCGGCAATCAAGACATGAGAAGGCGGTGGCTTGCTTGGAGACTGTCATCCACCACAAGATTGTGAGCACCAAACCATTCTCTCTCCTTTACTTTAACAAATTATACGATTACATTACATGGTTCCAAAAATGTCTCGCTATTTATTAAATGGAACTCTAAACATCCAATAAAGGTTTCTTAGCCCTATGGAACATACCAGGTTCCAGAGGTTGCAAACATGTCTTGCTGTGGTTTTAGAATATACAAAAAAATAATTATTTTTTCTATCTAATTAGGAATCAAATTTAAATAACTTTTCTTACCTTAATTTTAAACTCCAGAGATGTCTGTGGATTGTCAAATTAATTTTTATGTGATTTTCGCTATCACACACTGTTAGATTATTTGCTGTTGTTGCTATTTTAGTAAACTTTTTCAGATATTTTAGTAAACTATTTTCAACTGTGAGATGGACAGTTTGTTATTGGTTTGGTTTACTTATTAGTACAGCGTATGTTACAGTTGAATTTTAAATGTTTTGTATTGGTTTTCAGATATTGTAAATAGCTCTTAAAAACTATTCCTTCAATGAAAATTGTATCCTTATTCGGCGTGGTGCAGTACTAAACCCTTTTTTAAAAATTTTATTTAGAGCTACAATCATTAAAATGCTGATATAACCTATCTTTAATATTAGGTTAGGGGAAAAGAAATCCGTTATTTTTACGCGAAATTTAAGACTTTATCTAATATATTTCGGATTGTCCGATTTGAGTAAAATATCCACTATTTTTTTCTATAATTTGTTGCCATTTTAAAGGTAGCTCTCTCATAGAAATCTCCCCCCCCCCCTATTGCCGAATAACTCTAGTAACCGATTTTAACAGTACTCATTTGATGCCAATTTCTTAACACCAAGAAAGTTTTGTAATGCAAGTAAAAGATGATCGCTTGGTGTCAGGTCCGGACTATATGGTGGATGCATCAAACCTTCCTAATCAAGCTCTCGGAGCTTCTGCCGCGTCACTAAAGATGTGTGTGGCCTGGCATTATCTTGATGGAACATGACACATCTTTTGTTGGCCAAATCTGGCCGTTTCTGGTCAATCGCTAGCTTCAAACGGTCCAGTTGTTGACAATAAAGATCCGAATTAAGTGCTGTTTCCAGTTCCACCAAATGCACAGCAGAACCTTTATGGTTTGGGCACCATTTGAGCTGTTTCACTGTGCTTTGACCACGATTATTTTCAATGTTGGCGTATGTGATCCATTTCTCATCCCCAGTCACCACCCGTTTAAGGAATGGGTCGATTTCATTCCGTTTGGCCAAGTCTTCGCAGATGGAAATTCGATCTATCATGTTTTTTGGTGTTGCACCCAAACAACAAGCTTCTTTTAAGCAAATGGCTTAAAACTGTTTTATGTCCAATTTTTAGCTCCTGGGAGATGCTACGACTACTACACACATTGAGCAGAACAGAGACAGGAATTTATAATAATGAATTTTTATTGTTGATAAACCAAATTATTGAAATCAAATTCACTACAACTTCTATTCAGTTCACATTTTCAATTAAATGAATGCATTAATTAATCTATTTACGTCAATCTTACTTCTTATGGCTTAGGGTTATTCCACCTCCTTGTGCATAGTTTTTTTTTTTTTTATTTTCAAATCCTCTTTATTGATATATAATAACAATTACAAATATATGATAATGCAGAGTATATATACAAATTACATACTGACTTTGTTTGCCGTATGGCAGTATAAGTTGAGTTACAGGGTCCGTTGAAGGCGGTTTCACATTGGTAACATAAACAACCAATATTTTTGTAAAATTGTGTTTTATAAGTTTTATCGATAATGTATTTCTTATTTTTGTTACTAAGCGAGGCCTTAGCAGCTATCTAACAACTCTTAGCAACCGTTACTTTTAAACTTTTTTTTTT
>NW_027113471.1:833836-838828 GCF_000696795.3 Halyomorpha halys
TTTTCTTTTAATAAGAACATTGTATATAGTTAGGGGTATCATTTGTATGACTATACCCCCTCATAATCAACTGTTAAAAAAATATGTATAATATAAGTTATATCAACCATGTAAGGCCCACTAGGCCGATCTGGTATAAAAATATAATAAAATAAATACAATTTTATATAAAGAGGTGTAGATAGTTGACCATAGATTAATGCTTGAAGAAGTTTGTCGGGGGGTGCGGTCAGCAAAGAACAACATAAATAAGCAAAACCATATTTATTTATTTTATGCCGACGTTTCGACCTGAGTTTCAGGTCTTCATCAGGGGTTGTTAGATAGTTGACCGTAGATTAATGCTTGAAGAAGTTTGTCGAGGGGTGCGGTCAGCAAAGAGCAACATAAATAAATAAAACCATAACAATAAACAACCCCTGATGAAGACCTGAAACTCAGGTCGAAACGTCGGCATAAAATGAATAAATATGGTTGTGTTTATTTATGTTGTTCTTTGCTGACCGCACCCCCCGACAAACTTCTTCAAGAATTTTATATAAAGTACGTCAAGTAAATTAGAAGTAGTATCAAAATGGTATGGTACAAGGATATAGAGAAACTACCCATTGGTATTATTCTAAAAACATTTTTTTATATTATAACATTATAACGTCTCGAGGCCATCATCTTTTCAGACGCCTCGGAGGATTGTCCGGAATGAAAGAGGAAGTAAGGTTAGAAACTATTGGGTGTGAGTGGTTAAGGAGTTTATAATGGAAGGATTGATACCTGGTTCGGCCTAGATCGGTTACATTAATGGAACATTAAGGTCTTTATGGATGATTTTATTTGTGACAAAGTAAGGAGCATTGCGGATTTTACGAAGGACTTTGTATTGTAAGGATTGGATACGAGAGGAATTGGAAGGTTAAGTGGAGGCCCAAAGCTCAACTCCGTAAATCCAGATCGGAACTCCGTAAATCGACGTGCAGTTTCCTGTCTTTTCAGTCTTGTGTGAGGATTCCAGGTTAGTCGTTTGTCCATGATAGCAGATCTGCCCTACAGGGGTAAGGGCAACATTATTAAAGAATTCTGTAGGGCAGTCAGAAGGTTTACGACGAAGAGTAAAGGTGATTTGATGGGATTTATTGTGATCCTCCAATTACGGCACCATTCTTCGAGGTTTGCAATATGGGATTGAAGAGTTTGGGATGCAATCAAAGGATCATTATTAACAGCGAGCACACATGTGTCATCAGCTAAGTGGTGAGGATAGTGTTAGGATTGGTTGGGATGTCAGCTGTATAGAGGATGGAACCAAGAATACTACCTTGAGGAACAGCAGTAGACTGAGAGAAGAGAGATGAGTAGGAACCATTCTGGTTTACTTTGAATAATCTATTAGTAAGAAAGGAACAGATAATGAGAAAGTACATAGGAGGTAGGAATTTGCGGAAAATAAATAAGATAAAACACAAAAAACAGGTTAAAAAGCTAAAAAACACAAATAAATATTATGGTAAAACATTCTACACTTAAAACAACATCATGAAAATAACACGCGTATTACGCATCAAGTATCAAACATCAAGTATTTTTACCTGTGACAATAATTTCTTTATATTTTGACTTTGTTATGAGTCATTTCGAGCAAATAACTCAAGAAGTATTAAACATAACTTCTCAGAATGAAGCCTGCTATAGTCACTAAATTAGTTTCTAATAATATTCTTCTTAGGATAACCTCTCTTCTGTAACCTTAGAATAGCCTCTCTTCTGTAACCTTAGAATATCCTCTCTTCTGTAACCTTAGAATAGAATATATAAGAATATAATCTTAGTTAGATTGCATCCCGTAATAGTGTAAGAATATATGTCTTACAAGAATAGACTTGTGGTTTCTAAGCACTCTCATGTTTCTCTAATTGGTATCTAGGCGTTACTCTCTTTTTTTAGCATACTTGCAAAGCGTCGTTAAGGAGTTGTTAGGAAGAGATGCAGGTAAAAATATAGTTAGGAAAATATATATAGTAATGTAGACAAATTATATTATATTTTTTTACAACGACGTGAATCCATGGCTTGCAAGAAGAAGCAACTCGTTATTAGCAATTAAATCTCTTGTGATGGATAAATCTGAAACAATAAAATATTATTACATACTAAACATATATTTTGAGATTTAAAGAAAACAAATTAATTTACCCGCATACGTCACAGCACGCCGTAGCATAACAGCATTTGAAACCGTAGTTACAACAAGTTTTTGATGTACAGCGAACAAAGCCTATAATGTAATGTCAAAGTTGAAAATTTTTTTTTTATTGATAGATATTACAATCTGCCACACAGTTGTGGGCAATAGGTAATAGTGATGAATGATCTCATACATACTAAAATAAAAAAAAGTAATAATAAAAAAAAAATAAACTCTCTTAAAATATATACAAACAAAATAATAGACAAGATGAACATGTCGGGGTTGCCTGGTCTTAGGCGGTTCTCCAGCCTGATATACACTTAAAAGAAGGCCCACGACAAGGCGTATTCATTAATAGGTAAGAAAGGAAGGCCGTGCCAGAGGATGAGCCCTGGACACTGACTTGAGAGAGGAGTTCTAGGTGAGAAAGTCTGAGGCAGAGTAACAGTTCTAGTTGCCGAGATGAAGCGGACGGACTAGAACTGTCATGATAGGAGCCAGCTTACTAGTTGCCGAGATGAAGCGGACGGACTAGAACTGTCATGATAGGAGCCAGCTTACTAGGTGCCGAGATGAAGCGGGCGGACCAGTAAGCTGATAAGGCTAGGTGCAGCTCTAGTTACCGAGATGAAGCGGACGGACTAGAGCCGGGGAGAGACGGGAAATTACACTGGTTGCCGAGATGAAGCGGACAGACTAAGATTGCTGGAGAAAGGGAGAGGAGAGAGGCCATCGTCTAAGGTGAGCATAATAAAAACCAACCCTTGTGAGAATAGATTATCTATGAACTTCTCTATCTCGAGTAGAGTGTAAGCCAGCAGTGCTATGACTAGACCTGGAGAAGGCTTGATCTGATGGATCAATCCCGGTGGCAATTGAAGGCCTCATGTGATCGGTTATCACTGAGGATTCACTCTTTTCACTCTACTTGAGATAGTTCCATAGACTCATTTTGATCAATCTCTTTTTATTTTATAATTAACATTCTTACATATTACATATTAACATATATACATTTATACAAGAAATCGTATTTTTATAATAATAAACTTATATACAATTATACAGCTTCTTAGATGCTTGTAGTGCTGGCCCCTGGCGGGTTATAGCGGCACTTCGTGCTCGCTGACTGCTACAAACATAATCAATCTATCTGTATGAATAATAAATAAATAAAATAACATAATGATAAAATAATATATACAATATTTACACAATCGACCTGAGGTTCCCTTAGCCCACTATATCCCCACGTGTGAGGGGTAGGGCAGAGCTCAAAAGATCCCAGCGCACCCTTCTCGCCCCATCACTGGTAATAAGCCAGTGGAGGCTGAGCAAGAGCGCTAAAGCCGCAAACACTCAACTTGAGTGGAGAATCTGACCACTGCCAGAACTCCAATTGTCCATTTTTATTTTAATAAGTCTCTTGGCCACTGCCGTTTCAACCTTCTAGGTGGGCTGTAGAGATGGGTAGAACTAGATAAGGTTTGAACCAAAGGATTATGATTGTTGGAAAGGTTTGTATGGAATTTTGAGAATTTGGTTGGTATGAGATCAAGGACAAATGTGCATATGTGCATTAACTATGGTTCTAAGGATTTTGGATTGAAAAGATTGGATACGTTTGATGTTCGACGGTTTAGCTGTTCCCCAAAGTTCATAGGTCCAGATAGGTCGAAGTATAGTCTTATAAATTAGTAGTTTTCTAGTGAAAGATGAGAGGTCCGGCTGAGCAGTCGGTATAGTTGGCTGAATCGTCAGTTGAGTTCTTGTCTTTTGAGTCTAGTATGTTGGTTCCAGGAAAGTTGAAAAATAAGAAAGGATTCTACTTATTTCAAATAATGATGTAGTAATAACATGCTATCATAAAACTGTTGAACTTTGTAATAGAATGTTCTCTCATAATTTTGGACCAACACGCAATGCTGCGATGACCCAAAGAACCAATATCCCTTGTATGGCAGTGGGGGTTAAAAAATAAACTTGCTAATACTGCCGGCCAGTATTAAATAAATAATATAAAATAGCAATAAATAAGCTTTTATTTAGAGTCTAGTTGGTAACAAAAAAAGATCCAAATAGCAGCATGAAAACCAAAACGAAGGATGCATCTGTAGGTCATGTAAAAATAAATAAAACAGAACATAAAATATTTCTTACAGGTATTATTTAAAAGAAAATTTTAGTGCAAACAAATAAAAAAAATAAATATCCTTAAATTAACAAAAAAATAAATAAAAAAGAGTTTATATTTTGGAGTCTTGAACTCACGTTCTCCGGGTTAACTCAGTGTCTCGTTTTCACTGAACAATTACTATAGTAAAGTGTACCACTGTGCCCCGCTGCGGATTGAGCAATGACACTTACTGGCGACTTGGCCCCTAAGTAGGGATAAAAGGCCGGTTCTGGCGCAGTAAATGAGCCTTTTTGGACTTTGGACCCTAGCCTCGAACAAGCCTTAACCACGTGTCCTTGGACTTTGAACTTTAGCCTCGAACCGGCCTTAACCACTGGTAAATGAGTCATTTTGGACTTTAGACCCTAGCCTCGAACCTACCTTAACCACTAGTCACGTGATCTATGAGGGGGGGGGTTGAATTAAAATTTTCACATCGATCTACCCTTAACCACTCACGTGGTTGGTCACGTGATCATTAGGGAGCCAATCAGAGGCTAGTATTAGGTCGCGTGACCCCTGGGGAGGGGGGATTTAAATTCAAATTTAGTTCGACATAATCACTCACGTGATCATTAGGCCACGCCCTCTTTTAAGTCACGTGACCGTCAGCAGGGGCTGCTCGGACGTCATT
>NW_027113472.1:0-552 GCF_000696795.3 Halyomorpha halys
TCTAATGACGGCTCATCAATACAACTAGATCTAGTCTAATGACGGCTCATCAATACAACTAGATCTAGTCTAATAACGGCTCTTCAATACAACTAGGTCTGTTCTAATGACGGCTCATCAATACAACTAGGTCTGTTCTAATGACGGCTCATCAATACAACTGGATCTAGTCTAATGATGGTTCATCAATACAACTTGGTCTAATCTAATGACGGCTCATCAATACAACTAGGTCTCATCTAATCACGCCTCATCAATACAAGTAGATCTAGTCTAATGACGGCTCATCAATACAAGTAGATCTAGTATAATGAGGGCTCATCAATACAATTAGATCTGTTCTAATGACGGCTCATCAATACAACTGGATCTAGTCTAATGATGGTTCATCAATACAACTAGATCTAGTCTAATGAGGGTTCATCAATAGAACTAGGTCTAATCTAATGACGGCTCATCAATACAAGTAGATCTAATCTAATGACGGCTCATCAATACAAGTAGATCTAGTCTAATAACGGCTCATCAATACAATTAGATCTAGTCTAATGG
>NW_027113472.1:602-6185 GCF_000696795.3 Halyomorpha halys
TCTAGTCTAATGACGGCTCATCAATAAAACTAGATCTAGTCTAATAACGGCTCATCAAAACAATTATATCTAGTCTAATGGTGGCTCATCAATACAACTAGATCTGTTCTAATGACGGCTCATCAATATAACTAGATCTGTTCTAATGACGGCTCATCAATACAACTATATCTAGTCTAACGACGGCTCATCAATACAACTAGGTCTAATCTAATGACGCCTCATCAATTCAATTAGAAGTTGATGTCATTTTGAAGTCATTTACACACGCACATTGATTATTTTAATAATTACTTCAATAGCGTCTCAAAAACAGTTATGATATTTTTTTTTATACCATCATGAAAGTGTTTACAATAATTTCGACCTAATGTTTTGTGTAAAGTAGCAGTCTGTTGTGCTTCTGGCTCCAATATTTTTCATAACAATTTGTCAAGCCTCTAACGAGATTAAATGGCTCGATAAGAGGAAATGAATTGAGGGTTGGTAATCTACTTCGTTAGCCCCATCCCATCAATTTATTCTAACATATTTTTTCTAACATGTTTTCTTCCTTTTTAAATACTAATATAATTTAAGTTATTTAAAAGAAAATAGGTGACAAACTAAATTAATTAAATTATTTGATTACCTTGTTCATTTAGATAAATTTGGTGCTGTGCCCGCAACCCACAACTTTTACTTCAAATCCTATTTATTATCTTGGTCGCACGCTGGTACATGGTTCTTTGAGTGCCTGGTTGAGAACGTTGTGGGTTCGATTCTCTCTTGTGGAAGTTAATATTTGGTTCTCGGTGGACTCGATAAATGAAATTTGACATAATCCATGAATTCATAAACTTCAATTCATGAACCATTTATGACGCCCATTCAGTTCGAGAAGGCATCCCGAAGAGTCGCCAATGGACTGTACAGTGGTTCCCACCATCATAATTCTAGTTGTAATTAATCCGTTATAAAAAATGCCGGAAATGATTTTTTTTTCTAAAATACTTTCTGAAAGACCACTGATTGACCGTGTGTATTATTAATAAGTGGAATATGGTCCCGGTGCGGTAAAAAAAAAAATTATATAGAGCCAAAGTTTCGCCCCACGTCAAGTCTAAAAAAGATACAAACATTAAACATAAGTAAAAAAATAAATGGAAAATTACAAGAATATAAAATGATACAAAAAAAAACTCATAAGAAAAATAAGAGGTATATAAACAATATATGAAAACGGAAATAATAACAGATAAAAATAAGAAATATAAAAGAAAGTAATACTATGAGATGAAAAGGGGGACTTTAGACCCTTCGAAATTAGACCCTCTTGCTATGGTATGCTAAATATGAATATTACAATGAATATAACAAATCATTATAACGGTGTCGTGTTTACTAATTTACTATGCTATTATTATGAGGTGATATGCAGAGATTCTTAATTATAAATTAAAGTCTTGTTTGCATTACTTTATATTTAAAATCATATATACATGAGGAAAAATAATATTATGACAGAGCATGATAAATCTATTTCTTTACACTTTAATTGTTGTATTATGAATTGAGAAGTACCAGTTGGGATCTTTGTAATTTATACTGACCCTAAGTTTATCAATGCTATTATTGCCATTCAAATTACAAAGGTGCGTCAATCGGCTTGGCAGTTGTAGCGGTGAGTTCATATTCGCTTCGCTCCGGAACTTGTCGGCGTGCCTTCATAGACTTCCTCCTACTCCCTCCAATCGGTCTTCGACTCACTTATTTCAGTAATGTGTGTATTTTTAAGTTTCAGTAATGTATCCATTTTCTTCGAATTTACCAGTTATTTATTTAGTAATGCTTGCAAGTGTCTCTGTACTTATAACATGAATAACAAAATGAGGTTTTGGCTCGTAAGGTCTGATTCTAATGGACAGAAAATCTAATATTACTTTTCCTGCTGGGTTAAACTTCCTGAAAGTCAAAATCTGTAATGGTGTAGCTTTCTTTTCATGGTTATTAAAAAAAAAAGAAATCCTTTTAACACTAACAATACCCAGATTTTCAAGTTCTGAATCCAATTCATCCTCTATACAATTCAGTAACCCTGGGGCATAAGCAGCCTGTCGTTAAAAATTCAATGTTTTATGTAGTTCAAACAATATGGTAATGTTTTGATATCACTCCAATAGATAAAATCATTTTCATTACTCACCGTTAGTAATATAGTACTTTTTTTTTTTTTTAAGTTTTACATTCACTTGTGGACAGTAACTTTTTATGAACCGACATATGCTAAACGAGCTGAAATTGTTAAACTTTCTAGTGTCCGAATTTGTATCTAAACTCATGACAACGTATTTTTTGTACCAGGTACTTTTTAATTTAAACATGTTATCCTGCGTGTCTGGCGGCTTAGGTTATAAGGGTGTTGCCATCTGCAACTAACCAAAACAAAAAAAAAATATATATAAAAGTTTAGATAATAAAGGAAAAACAATACATTTCAAATAATAAAAAACAAACAAGTGAATAATTAATACAATGATGAAAGAAATAGGTAATCCGTGTCAACACTCAAATTCTGGGAACCGCTGTTAAGAATTACTCTAGGCACTTTTGTTTCACAGATCAAAAGAACGGTCTTACTTTTATGAAATCTATAAAACAACTGAACAGATGTTTAAAATAGTACTTAGCAACCTTAGTAAGCTAAAATATATCTCCGGAGTAAGTAAAAACCATCCTCGAGCTCAGAGGCAAATGACTTTGGCTATCACAACTTTCAAAATATTTTGATATTTTCTTAATGTGTAAGGGTAGCAGGTTAAATACATATGTATAACTTATGTTAAGACTGAAGTTGTGAAATTGAGATTAGTTGGAGAATATATATTTTTATCTCCATTCAGTGAACACATATTTTTAATGTTTAAAACAGCAACAAAGTTTTTCTACAATGTATACACCGTTAACATTCATCCGAAGGAACTACAAACAAAACATAATCTGAAAGGTTACACTTGTTTAAATAAAAACCTAACGAATACAAGAAAAAAAATACAAACACTTCACTTACTCTAATGCTAGTGGTTTTTCTCACGAAAATGACAAAATTATACTTAGTTTCCAATTATCTTATAAGAAGAAAATAGAATAAAACATATTTATAACATAGAATTAACCGATAAATTATAATTGATTCTCGTAAATGCAAATATAACGAAATAAATTAAACTGTATAGATATAAAAAAATGCAAGTGAATATAATTTACATTTCTAAAGGCAATCGGCTATTCAGAGGCTAATTAATTTTGTTCTATACACAAATTAGTACTAACTATTATAGGTATGATGGTCCCCACCGAACTTCGTCTCAAGATCCGATGTCATCCGGAGTAAACCCAGTTCTTAGCGAACGAAATGGGTAGTGTACATCTCCGATGGAAAACAGTTTGTTTTCTCTTATTTTTACGATTTTAAGGCCCCTCATACCGTGCAACTGTTTTATTTCGTGCAGTTCACAGTTGTCGATATAAAGTAGTACCCAGCTGTAAGGGGCTCTTCTTATAAACCCCGGGTCGATAGTTGGCCTTACCTACCCGAACTCGTTTTTCGCGTATTAGTTTTTCCCGAACCTTTGCCTATGTTTCCTGACGCCTTGTTCTCTCCCTACAAAGCACCGTCCTAGGGACGTTATTGTTGACCGTGATGAGGTCTCCTCTATCGCGTCGTCTTTGCCCAAAAACAACATCTACGTTACGTACCGGGGGATAACCCGGTCACAGAATTGATAGTGTTATTTTAAGCAATTACTGCAAGTAGCGTGGCATCATAAGGGTCAAGATTACGGCCCAATTTAAGCAACCTTATTGTTTAACCTGATTATATACATTTTAAACTACTCCGTAATGCAACCCAATTAGCAGTTCGACGTGCTAAATCCCTTCACATTCATCACGCACTCTCCAATGCTCCTGATCCCAGATCCAAGTGGAAAATACTCCGAAATTTATCCTTACCAGAATCTAATAACCTCAGCTCTCTTCCAATAACACCTGACGATCTCAACAACCATTTCACATGCCATGCTATTGATCCTCAATCTTTCCTGACATTCTAAACAACACCTTCAATCCAGAAAAATTCTTTTTTTCCCACATATCTTATAAAAAAGTACTATCTACCATTCTATTACATCTAAGATCCCATACCAATGATCATGGACGGAACAAAATTGCTGTTAAATTGATTAAATCGAGTCTCCCAGTCCTTATTCCCGTCCTCTATCACATATACAATTTTTCCTTGGAAAATGCTACATTCTCTTTTAATTTGAAAACCGCTTTAGTTCAACCGTTAAATATAATCCCAAACCCTTCTTCACCTTTTGACTTCCGCCCTATTTCCCTCCTCCCAACCTTTCAAAACCGATATAACGCCTTGTTCAAAACCAACTCTCAAACTTCCTAGAAGAACGTTCCCTCATCAGTCCCCTCCAATTCGGCTTTCGACCTGGCCATTCAACACAATCCACTCTCCTTGAAATAACCCACGACCTCTAAACTGCCATGGAACACCAAATCCTAACTATCCTCATCCCCTTACATTTGTCCACAGCATTTGATACGGTTGACCATAACATCCTTCTTACCAAACTACGAAATCTTCCTATATCCAACGGTGCTTTGCGCTGGTTTCAATCCTTCCTATCCCATCGTTCATAATATGCAGTGGTTCCTGATAAACCTCCATCAATGACTCGACCCCTCACCTGTGACGTCCCTCAGGGTTCATCGCTATCCCCTACCCTTTTCGCTATCTACATCAATGCCCTTCCCATCCTTATCCAACATTCTCAATACCATTTGTACGCAGATGATTTCCAAATTTACTTTTCCTTCCCACCTTCTGAACTATTAGTTGCTACGGAGAAGAACCAAGAAGACCTGAATAGAATTAGTCAATTGGCACAAGAAAACAAGCTTAAGTTGAATGCACAGAAGACTTAGGTAATCGTAATAGGATCCAATCACCTCCTGAAAACTATCTCTCTTATTCTAACCTTATTCCTAAAAAACAATCCAATACAATTCCATCCATACGTCAAAAACCTTGGTGTCACTATAGACCAAACTCTCTCCTGGAAAAACCACGTCTCCGATATTTCCCGTCGTACCTTTTCCACCCTGAAGCGTTTATCTTCGTCACCTACTTCCTTTTGAAACCCGCAGCCTCCTAGTTACTTCCTTGATATTCTCGCACTTTAACTATTGCTATGTGGTTTACGAGGGTGTCTCTGTGCATCTCGAAGCAAAATTAAAATGGTTATTTATATATTTTATTTTATACCAGATCGGCCTTGTATGGGCCTTACTTGGTTGTATAACAGTTATATTATATATATTTTTTTAACAGTTCATTCTGGGGGAGAGGGGTATAGTCACGTACAAAAGACACCCCTAACTATATACAACGTTGTTATTAAAAGAAGAAAAAAAATAGATAAGAGTGTCGGGGTTGTGTCTAGTCTTAGGCGATTTCTCCAGCCTGATATCTCTTTACAGAAGGCCCACGACAAGGCGTATTCATTATAAGTTAAGAACGGCCGT
>NW_027113472.1:6590-13766 GCF_000696795.3 Halyomorpha halys
GACGGACTAAGATTGCTGGAGAGAAGGAGAGGAGAAAGGCCATCGTCTTAGGTGTGCGTACAGAAATAACCACTTTTGCGAGATTAGATTGGCAATAAACTTCTCTATCTCAAGCAGTGTATACGCCACCTGTGTCATGACTAGACCCCGGATAGGAGGTGGATCTACGATCGAATTGGGGGATTTGGAGTCCCTTATTTATAAGTCTAGTCTATGCGGCTGTGACCGAGAAGCGGTCGGTACATGTCTGCTTGGGATAGGTTCGTGCATTGCATTGTTATAATTTATTATTCATTGTACAGATATTGCTGAGTATTATGTATAGAAATTATTAATATACAAAAATGACAATGTGTTTTTACAAAATGAAGTATTAAGTAAATTTGGGAGCATCGGTGACGCTCGAGGTGGAGCGCTCTGGTGAGTTTTGGTCCAACCACTTAGTCCCTCTCGCTACAAGAGTAATGCTTCTTAATAAAAGAGAAATGTAAAATTAATAACAAAAAATAATAATATTGGTACATTTAAATAAAACAAACAGTTGCCCTCTAATAGTGAAAATAAACAAGTTAATTTGAAAAGGGGACGAGAGAAGAAAATAGAAAAAAAAATAATGAATAAATAAAATCAGTAAGAGTAAAAACTAAAATTGAGGTAGTGTGATTATGAATTAATTTTATATTTATTAAAATTTATACCAGAATGTCCTGCAGCAGTCTAGGCTTCAGTCTTCAGGTTGAGGTTGAGTTTCCCAGATTGTAAGTCACAGCTCCTTTAACTGTCGGCAATTGGCAGTGGAACTTCATGAACCGTTTTTTGATGTGATCCTCTATTTTTTTTCATATGTAATTCGCGATCCAATTGGATATTTCTTATGAACCAAGGAGCATTAACTGCGATTCTTAGGACTTTATTTTGAAAAGATTGTAGTTTTTTTTCTTTTCGTGAAGGAAGCCGCTCCCCAGACTTCACAGCCGCACATCAGCAGTGGCCTGAGAATTGTTTTAAATATAAGAACAGTTGCTTCTGGTTTTAGTTTGGAATTTCTGTTTAGGATAGGATATAGCATTGCTAACCTTGTATAAGTTTGATGTTGATATGGTGAAAAAACGGTTAAATAATTGCTTTGTACGATTCTTCTTTGGGGTCCCCAAGGAAGCCTCATTCAACCGATTTTATGAACAGTTGAAGTGGCTTTACCCCTCCTTCCGTCGTAAATGTTTTCTTGCTTCCTTTCTCGATCAAGTTATCCGATCCCTACGTCTATCGTACATCTCAGATATCCTTCAATTTAAGTCCTCAGTGCATTCCCGCAATACCCGCTGCTCACGGCCTTCAGACTTAAATGTAACTGCCCATCGAACCGCAGCCTTTGGTAGATCTTTCCTCATCCTTTCCTCTTCCCAATGGAATTATATTCCCTCATTTATTCGCAGTTCTAATTACCTTCCAATCTTCAAATCCCGTATCTTCGACTACCTTCTGTCCACCCAATTCCGGAAGAATAACAATTGAAAGTTTCAAAAAGCTTTATATATTTTATATATTAGATTTTCGTTTATAATTTTAAATATGTACACTAGCAGAAATTATATCTTTTCATTTATTATTTTTTAGTTTAATTGTATTTGATTTTTTAACATATTTTTTTATATATACTACCAGAAGTCATCTTATTTTTTATGATACGACAATTGGTTTTATTTTATTTGTTTTGTCATTATTTTATGTATTCTGTTAATTATTATTGTTTATTTGTATATTTTTAAATTCACTGTATTACTTTATTTTATGAAATCTTGTAATTTTATCTCTATTTTGTAAATTACTCTAAGGCTCCAAAGCATAATTTTGACGCCTGTAAATTATTCTAAAGGGATCAATCCCAGAATAAATAAAGCTTATTATTATTAACCTGAGATGTTCACCGAGCGTTTTGTGTAACCGCTCCACGACGCCTCTACTCTTGAAATGATGGGGCGTGCTTAGTCGCCAACTAAGTCCTAGTGCTCTACTGTCATCGCGGATTAGGGAATTATCAAATTCCTTGCCGCAATCTGACACGAATTAGTAAGGCATGCCGTACGTCGCACGCCATTGTAAGATTCCACCCCACACTGCCATATGTGTTTTTGGCCATAGCAAGTTTGCTAAACGTATCTATTGCAGTCAACCACGATTGTCCTTTATTCGAGTTTATGTTCACTTGGACTGATCTAAGGGGCTCTGTTGTGGTAAGTGTAACTATTTGTTCGGTTACCGCCGGTTGGCGGTCGTATTTCGCTTGTTGGTATAACTCACAACATGTAATACAATCACGAACCGTGCTACTCATCCCTATCCAGCAATACCGCACTTTGAAAACGCGTAGCGTTTCCTTGATACCCCTGAGATCCATCTATGCCACTAAGCGTTCCTTCCATATCGATACTCGTGCGGAAGATTCCTTAGGCGCTCCTAAATACATAGGTGGTTTGTGGTCGATTACTAATTCGAACCGGCATCCTTACACAAAAGAACGGAAATATTCTACAGACCATAGTACCGCTAGTATTTCGCTTTCTATCGCGCTATAACGTTGTTTAGCTCGGTTTAACTTCTACCCCGCGTGAGCTAACGGTTTTTCCCCATTCTAGAAATTTTGGGATAACACGGCTCCAATTACGACCGTGTTGCTTGCATCTGCGGTGATCCTGAACGTCCTCTGAAAGTCAGGAAAGGCTAGTTGTTGGATTTAAGTAATCCGAATTTTTCGGTTATTTTTTGGTTTTATATAAAGTCGGGGTCGAATATTCATAATCTTCACCATTTCACCCACCGCACAGCTAGACGAGGGAAGCGGCTAGGATACGTCACCGCGGCAGCGAAGACGCCACCAGATAAGCACATAATATCCATTAGTCCTATGAGACCCATATTCTACAATCATCTCATATAATTAAATTACATTAAAAACTAACTCACTAACACCCTCTGCCCCTCCAGGGATTAATATTTTTAAACTTCAGAGAAATATATATGCATGTTCATAATCAGAAAGTCTCTCACAATTTTCAGCCCCCCTTTTCCATACGAATAACATTTATCATAATCTAAAAATACCCTCGGGACACCTGCAGTATAGCACGAGCAGGTCCTGATGTAAACACTAGTAACGGTAGAGAGGTTCGAATTTCCCTGCTCTGCCTTTAGTACAGTTAGGTCCCAAACGATTAGCGTGCATTACGATTTGCGTTACGTTTGGGACCTAACTGAAACCGCCTCCCTTTTTTCTAAATTTTCCTCAACGGGTGTGTGAGCTCTGCAATTTAGGGTATGAATTTTCGGTAGCAATTCACCAATCCTAAAAATCGTCTGTCTCCACAGGCATTTCGAGGTAACGGTGCTTCTTGGTAACTTTCACGCGTTCCTTGTCCGGTCCCATGATACTATGGATCCCAAAAATCGAATCTCCCGCAAACCGAATACCGATTTTTCCCGCGATAATTTAAGACCGAATACACGAATCCTTTCGAAGACTTTTCGCAAATGCTCTGTGTGTTCCTCTTTGTTTTTACTAAAGAAATTTGTCATCCATTTACACTTGTGAAATTTTATTCAATTTTTCGTACAAAAACATATGATTAACCATCCGTATACTTTTTCATTCGTCATTATTTTACACGAATAATCAATTATTCGGGGAAAACAATTCGAATAACCATTTGAATACTTTTATATTCACCCATTTTATAGAAAAATAATCTCTTATTCGAAAAAATTAAATGATTAACCATCCGAGTACATTTGTATTTGTATAAAGACAACATTTTTTGTCTTACAGCTATACATAGATATATTTTATGATCGCGTATAGATTAATTTTCTGATTTCTTACATATAAGGGTTCCTTTTTATGTTTTGGGATATGTAGAATATGAAAATATTATTTTTATTATTAGGGCCTCTTTACCCTAACAAGTTAGAAATTAGTAAAGTTAAAATAAATCAATAGTATTTTCATATTCTGCATATAAAGGGACCACAACATGTTAGAAATCAAGAAAGTTCAAATAAATTGATAGGTAATCTTATAATCGATAGCATTTTCATATTTTGCATTTCTCATGACATATAAAGGGACCCTAACATGTTAGAAATCAAGAAAGTTAAAATAAATCGATACGCGATTTTAAAATCGATGTATTTCTTCATATTCTGTATTCCTCAGAACGTATAACGGGACCGTAACATGTTAGAAATCAAGAAAGTTAGAATAAATCGATACGCGATGTTAAAATCGATAGCATTTTCATATTCTGCATATCCGAAAACCCAAAAATTGGCCCCTATTTGTTAGAAATAAAAAAAATTAAAATTAATCGATATGGAACCTTAAAATCGATAGCATTTTCCTTTTGTGCTCGTCTGAGTTTGTGAAACAGGACCCTCATACATTAAAAATTGGAGTTAGTAAAAAATAAGTGAATTAAAAAAAAAATCAAATTTTTAATCGAATAATATGTATTGGAATAATTTTGTATTCGAATAATTTTTCATTCGACTAATTTTTTATTCGATTGAAATAGTATTTTAAACATTCGAATAAAAAAGTATTCGGATTGTTTAGTCGTATTTTTATTTGAATAAAAATTTATTCGTCTCTCATCAATGGAATAAAAATGTATTCGTCTCTTGTCAATGGAATAATTTTTGACCAACTCTGGCATACACCCCGTCTAGATGCCTAATTTTTTCGCCCCTCTTTTACTAATTAACGAATTCGTACTCCCCGTGCCAATTAAAAAATTAATTCCTGATTCCTCCAGACTCGCCAAGAACAACTTTGTAACTCGCCCCTTTATCTAATTATTGTCAATCCATAACTCGCCCCGCTGGTTGCCCCACCCGCTACCGCGTCGTCAATTTGAACCGTCACGTTCCAATAACACTTCCGCACCGGATGGACCTGTCGCCCAGGGACTTCCACCTCTTACCTCATGTCGTCTCGAGGCCGGACAGCCAAGCTCAGTACGGACACTTTCCTCTCCTGATGACCCCTGACTGGTGTAGTGCTTGTCAATCCTCTTGTCGGTACCACTGTAGTTCTGATAATTAACCTGCATAGGTTCGGGTCGTGGTCCACTCCTGTTCGGCCGAGAGTTGCGTCTTTTGCATTTATTTGCCACATGCCCCTGCCTACCGCACTCATAGCACCTAGTTAATTTACATTTAGTCGCTTTGTGTCCGGTCTGGTTGCATTCGTAGCAACGCCGCTGCTGTTTTCGTCTTCTTTCATCAGGGCCTTTACTCGGTCGATTATCCGAGCCTTGTTCCGCCTGATAGGACTTCGTTGTCGTCTTCGTTGTGACCTCACCTCCGCCCACTCTGCTTCTGGTTTCTGAAAGTGGGCTTCGTTGCGTTCTTTCGCATTGACTAAGTCGTGAGTACACACGACAAAATCCCGGTCCCTTGGAAGCGATCCTGGTCGGTCTACATAATGTTTTAGTTGAACTTTCATTAGTTCCTTAAGGAACCCCATTTTCTGGGATGCCTCCACCTTGCCACTGTTTCTACTGTTTTTTCTGTTAGCCGATTGTAAAGGACAAGGCGTTTCCTTGCGTAATCGCCTTCTGATTGGCCTCGAGTCCGGCGCTCCTTAAGTAGGTAGAACACGTCCTCTTCTGGAGTCCATCTTCCGCCACCATATCGCTTCTTAAGCCGATATTTATTTTCTTTATTTTTCTCACGAGTGAGCCATGTCTCCCTCTATAGCGTTCAAAACGCGCCTTGATATACGTCTGATTAAGGAGGCTTCAAGTAGTCGCACATCCGCTTCCAGTAACGTGCTTGTTTCCTGTCTGGTTTTATTAGATTCTTAATCTGATCACCGCCTTTGATAAAACGTTGGAGCTCCGGTAAAGGGCTCTAGCTGACTAATAACTTCATGTATAATTGCTGAGTTATGTGTTCTTATTTTCAGCAACTCAAACTGGCTCTTTTCGTTAGCTTCACATAGTTGGGCATCCAGTTTCTGACGTTCTTCTGTTGCCTGTGCCAGCTGGTACTCCAATTTCTTTAGTTCTTCTGCTAACTTCCTCATGGTACATCGTAATTGTAAATTTTAGTTGCAAAGTGGGATGTACTGCTTAATGTTCTTTAAGAAATTTACGAATCGCTGCTTACCACTTGTATGGCATTCATTCAAAATATTAAAAAGTACAATTAAATAACAAAATAAATTGTTTAGTAATGTTTTTAGTATTTATTTTAAATTTGGAAAGATCCTTGTTACATTATGTACATTGCCTTCAATACTGTTGAAAAAATTCGAACCAGCTCAATATGAAGTTGAAAAACCAATATGTTCTGCCAGGGTAAGGAATCGTAAGGTAGGAGAGGCCTAAAAATAATCAATTTACTCCTTCATCGCTCAACTGGAACTGATCTAAGTTAATCAAGCGGACCAAAAGGGTTACTCAAAGAATTTAACGATGTGAGATTATGCAAGCATGAACATTTCAAAAATTTTCTTTATCATGAGCAACTTGAAAACGTTTGACTAGGTGGTTAAAGTAAACATCCAACGCCAAACAAAATCATATACAAAAAAGAACGTATTGAGTCGAGTAAGGCGATTGGATCATTTGCTTATAGGAATAAATCAACTATGAGTAATAAAATAGCTAAATAAACCCTAGGTATTTTTATAAGATATTTAAATATTCTAGTATGTATGAAAAATTTGTTGATAAGAGCATTTAAAAAATATGTATAAAATTAATAATATAATGTACTTTTATTATACACTGAATTTTTCCCTAATGTTATTATATTGTAGAGTTATAAAGTTTTCATAATAAACCATAATCCATACATAGATTTTATCGAAAGATCTAAACAGAGAAAATAATAAAAACCCACTAAAATACAAATCCTTTAACAATTCACTACTCGCTGGAAATAAGGCTAGGTCACAATCAGAAAAAGAAAAACCTGAAATATTTCGCCAAGACCTTTTCAACTTTTAGTTGCCATCCTGATATTAGGTGAGGACCTTTTCAAACCTTTAGTTGCCATCCTGGATAATTGGAAAGGACCTTTTCAAAATTTAATTTTCTTTCAGATATTCTTTATTCAATCCATTTTGAAGCTATATATATATCTAATTATTGTCAATCCATAACTCGCCCCGCT
>NW_027113472.1:13816-14113 GCF_000696795.3 Halyomorpha halys
AATATCAGCTGACTGAGGAGATCAGCTGATCGCATGTATATAAAGAGATGTAACGAACCCAATACATCCAGTATGTTACAGCAGTTCACACGTTACATCTTATTCCTTCTTCTCTTTTTTGACATTTGGCTTTCGCCGATACTTAACCCTAGAACGACATACAGGGGTGTCACATACCCCAGCACTTTTTAAATTTTGAGTAATTCCTACATGTGTTGCTCTTTCGCTAAACCCCGCCATTTAAATAACTGTCATTCATAACAGAATTGATTCTGATTATCTGCTGCCATGTGTAGC
>NW_027113472.1:15300-16485 GCF_000696795.3 Halyomorpha halys
AAGTGGGAAAATAAAATGAAACGCAAAGACTTCCTTTTTGGTCTGGGATATTCACTTCTGGAACCCTGCCTAAAGAGGAGGCTACAGGCAGAGGCTCTTCGTCGGCCACTGCGCCTAGATGACATTATAGGAATAGATACGCTAATAAATAAATATACGATCTTAGAGAAACTTGTAAGGTGTTCTTTTTGTGAAAGGGGAAAGGACAGGAAGACGAAATTGACATGTCTGCAATGTAAGAGAGTTATTTGCAATGAACACAGGGCGGCAATATGTTTGCAGTGTGTGAAAGAGGTCCCTTCGGGGCCCCCACTATGCATTTTATTCATTTTTAATTTTAAAAATGACTTTTCCACCTCGTTTTATGATTCATTTACTTCGTATTTATCTGTATTTAAGAGCCATACAATTTTTTTTTTTATTTAGGAACAAAAATTAATTTTTATTCATTTTTTAGCTAGTTAGCTCGTAAAATGTTACAATATGTGATTTTTGGAAATACATATGTACATATCCCATTTTGAAATGATTTATTTTTGTTACCTAGACCACTTAGTTATTTTAAAATACACTATAAGCATTGCAGGTTATATCACTTATATTTTATACCAATTCATATGTTGGGGTGTATCGCACCAGAGTGTCAGATTAAGTTGACTTATAGAAGTGTGTCATTCTAGGGTTAACTGGTGCAGAAACCCGGGAACTTTAGATACCGGATTAATTTTCAGTCTAAAAGAAAATTTTTTTTATTCATTGTTCTCTTTGAACTATGACCAGCAACGGATTAGTGAGAAAAGCAGTTCTGAACCTAGAGAATATGAACCAAAACAACCAAACTCAAGCAGCAGTCAACAAAACTCAAGCTGCAGTCAACCAAGCTTTAGCAGCTGCCAACCCACCTCCGCAGGTGATGCAACCATTACCAGAAGTCTCTTTAGCGCAATATCATGGCACAACCCTAGAATGGATCAAGGTCCGTACGGCAACTGCCCAGGACCTGGGAAAGGCGGTATCTGACCTAGAAAAATTCACCAGAGAGACCGGAGAATTAAATCATTTTTTTAAAGGGGGCGATCGCCTGATGGGGCGAATAGAAGCGAAGATGTCGGAGGATCTATTGGACAACGAAGTTGCAAAAGCACTGAAAGCAGCGGTAGTCTGTCGTGTGAAAAGAAGTATCCT
>NW_027113472.1:17866-18158 GCF_000696795.3 Halyomorpha halys
AAGGAGTGCGCGAGGTGTAACTACTGAAAAGTACAGAGTGGTAATAGATTACAGGAAGCTGAACGAGAATACCATTGACGAAAAGTATCCAAACCATAGATTTGAAGACATTTTAGACAGGCGGGTGGGGCGATGGTATTCAGCACACTGAACTGAGTATCTCGTACCACTTAACAACCTACTCAAGAAAGGAAGGAAGATGATCGTAACCCCGATGATGGAAGACAATATCAGGCGGTGCATGGAGAGGTTGCAGCAAGAGCCGGTACCAGCTTTTCCAGATTTTAATCGG
>NW_027113473.1:0-775 GCF_000696795.3 Halyomorpha halys
GGAAATAATTTATCACAACGGTTCTGAGATAGAGAGCATCCGAGAGAAAACCACCAAATTAGAAAAATTTAAGCTTTCAAACAGCTAAAATTTACAATTAGAAGAACCTCTCCTCCAATGCAAAGTTAAGGCATTGCAACGTTGTGATGAGGCCTGTGATTTTATACGGGGTGGAGACCACATGCTTACCCATCTTGGAAAAGCTGCTAAAAATAGAGAGTAGGATCTTAAGAAAAATCTATGGGCCCAGGAAAACACAAGTAGGTTACAGGCTAAGATCTAACGAAGAGTTCTACAGAAAAGTCAAAGACCTGGAAACCGAAATGAGCATCAGAAGACTGATGTTCTAAGAGCACATGAATAGGATGAAGCAGGAAAGATTGAATAAGAAGATCTTTAAAAAAGTTGTTAGCTATAAAAACATGAGAGGATGCACGAGGCAAATGAGAGAGGAATTAAAGAGACTTAAAATTTCAGTCGACTGTCTAGATAGAGATACGTATAGGAAAACATTGAAAAATCTCACCAATATTGAAGAGGAAAAAAAGAGGTATGAAGTGGTTGGAAGAAAGAAAAGAAAGGGAGTCGAGGATCATGAAACTGTGATGGGAAGAAAGAAAATAAAGAATCCCAAAGAAACCTAACCATTGATATTCACGTGATCCTAAGTGGCCGATACGTGATAAATATATATATATATATATATTTGTAATTTACGTCTTGATTGCACTATATATAACTGGGTTTATAGATCATGTTCGCTATTTTAGAATAG
>NW_027113473.1:10770-11470 GCF_000696795.3 Halyomorpha halys
TTCAATTAGTTCTAAAAATTCAATTTCATACGGGTTGGACATAGAAAGTTTAAATTTTTTATAACAGACAGTTTGTGAAAAAAAAACATGAAAAGATAACTTAAATGATTTTATTAGCAAATGTTCTGAGTGGTAGGGATCTCTCCTGATATACACTGTATTTTTTTTCTTATTTAGACCAATAATATTTACTGATTTTATAGGAAGATGAAGTTGATTTTTAAATTATTGTTTATGTAAATTTTCTATTTAGATGTTCCAATGTTATGAATAATTGATTTACTTATTTAGTTATATATTTTTATATTTAAATATTGTAATTTTATAAATAATATTACTTCAAGCATTAATTTAAATTAGAAGGTCCCGTAGCCATCTTCTTTTCAGACGCCTCAGAGGATTATCAGGAATTGTTAAGGATGAGAGATTAAGAACTAATGGGTTAGAATGGGTAAGTAGTTTGGAATAAAAAGACGCATATCTGTTTTAGGCCAAATCTGCAACGAATGGGATGTTAAGGTCTTAGTGCATGACTTAACAGAAAAAACCTGGCAATCGAGTGTGGTCATGAACGAATAACCGTCTTGCACAATGTTGTTCAAGAAATGGTATCGTACAAAGCACTGAAAATTTGTCCTTTCGTAGACAGTAAAGGTTCAGATCTTCTTTTTTTTATTATTATTTTTACTATCATCAGTTT
>NW_027113474.1:0-3389 GCF_000696795.3 Halyomorpha halys
TATACTTTTTTTTTTTTTAGAGTACAACTGTCTTTACATATCATCCTACAGAAATAATGAAACCAATTTCTTGTAATTTAAATCACTGTGAAATGTTTTCCTGTATTCTTGGTATGGAGGACGAAACAGCTTTATCTATTATTGATCCAGTTACTATAAATATGGATATAATACGAAAAACTTCTGATGGAAGCATTATGAGAATTTTAAGGGTATTTAAGCTTCATTCAGTATACTTCATTAATTTAGTTTGAAAATGTTCTATTGATCTGATGTAAAATAATATTGAGCTTTTTTTAGGTACACATGGCTCAATTAAATCTTCGTTTGTCATATCATGATGTCAGAATGTTTAATCAAATGTTAGAATCTTTACCTCAACAAACTCAGTATGCTAGAAGTCAAATGGCAGATGAAGAGCATCCCGTGAATTTCCGATGTAATAGTTATGATTTTATTTATCATCAATTTTTATATTTCATTATTTGATTTGTTGAAGTTTTATCTACAAACTTATTGCTTTCACAGCTAAAAACGTGATATTTTTTGGCCACTTTGAAATATAAAGTAGTATATTTCCTAAAATTCTGAATGACTTATCTTGCAATCGTTTTGCATTGAGAATGTCCTTCTGTAGCTCGATTCTGATGTTTTGCTTCGCAATATCACTTTTTTTTTGGGATGAGGTCTACTTCAAGATATGTTGCACCCTTTTAGGCTCATAGTATTAGAGGTATTGTTTTGAAACCTAGAAAAAAATTCACAGCATTAAGTCTATATACTGATCATGGAATGTCTCTAAATTTGAAAATCATTCAACCTTAAAATATTTCCTTCAAATAGTCCTTAAAATTCATTTGTCCCATGAACAATTGTTGAGCTGGAATATTGTTATTGCAACTGCTCAAAGAAGTGATGATAATGAACAATCAGACATTGACATTTCAGATAAAAATGTAAGTTTTAATGATGGTGTAACTGATAATTGCCGATGAAATTGTAATCTCATGACTGCTTAGGTGTCTATTATTAATTTCCTTAAGATTATAACCCTCCCTAATAAACCATATAAGAAAGATTAAGTGTTTTCATTGCTTTTACACTATTTTTTAAATTGAGTATTCTGAAGGTATTGCTTCATTTTAGGCCCTTCCCTGTCTCTTTAGCACTTCCATTCCAGTCATTATACATCTGGATGTTGGAAGTAATTATTTAATATGTCTTGTATTTATATTCCTAATTTTTTTAATTAGTATATTTCAAAATTTTAATGGCTACTTTAAACTAAATTTTTTAAAGGAACTTATTTTTAACTTACTTTCTTAAAGATAAAATAAATATTTTTTAGATCAACTAGATAAGTTAAAGGCTCTGGGTTTTCATATAGATGACTGTTCGAAGGCACTAGTGAAGTGCAATGGCCACCTTGATGATGCTGCCCTATGGCTTACACAGAATGCTGTTCCTATCAGTTACCAAAACAGTCCTGGATATAGTCCAAACCATCAAATAGGAGAATCTATATTTTCATTTAACAACATGGAGGTGGGTTTATTTTTATCATTCTTTTTAAACCAATAGATAGTTAAAATAATATAGTACAACAACAAGAGATGACAAATATTTTTCAAAAAATTGTTCATACCCCAAAGGTTCTTCAATGTGTAAATGAAGTGAGATCTTAAAAACTTTTGTTCTTACTGATTAGTATACCTGAGTAGTTGCTAAACTTAATAACTAACATAAAAAATAAAATTTTCTCAATTCAATTCAAAAGGATAATTAAGAAATAGAATTAAATAAATAAATTTAAAAGACAGTTAGTACTATTTTAATTTTATATAAAATTTATAATCCTTTTCCACTACAGATTGTTATGGATCATGCTTTATTGTTTATCATCGATGATTGTCAAGATGCAGATGTACCTTTGGCTGAAATTTCTTTATCAAAGCTGGATATAAAACACGATTTAGAAAAACAATCTGGTATATCAAAAACTGTGTTAACAATTCACTATTATAATAGATTTCTTTCTGGGTGGGAACCATTCATTGAAAGTTGGAGGTAATTTGAAAATCATACAAATCTACTCTAATGCATTCTGTCTTTCAAAAATTTTTAATTATCAAACAATGTTGTTTCATTTCAGTTGTAATTTATGTTGGGATCATTGTTTTGGCCAAAACCTTACCAAAACAAGACTAGAGCTGACATTGACATCATTAGAAGTTCTGAACATGAATATTACTAGTTCTCTTGTTGAACTATATAAGAGTGTCAAAGAAATTTGGACTCAAGATTATTATAATCAAAAGGAAAGGTTTGTAAATTGCTTAGTGACTATATTTCGTAGATCTAAATACTTATTTACTTAATGGTTCAGTCCATTATCAATTCAATAATGCCAGAACACAAATTATACTAAATAAAGGCATACACTGAACATTTTTAAACATTACCTAGGTCATTCAATACATGTTTCACAGTTGCCCCAAGAAATAAATTTGGGTATTTCCACTCTTTAGTGGTTTAGGACTCAGCATGCTCTGGTTATTTCATTAAGTGTGTAAATGCATATTTCAAAATATTTACTCCATAAAAATCTTAGAACATGTTTTGGATGAATTTTTTACAATTTTTATTTTAAATTGTGTACCTTTGGTTAAGACCTGTACAATATTCTTGATGTATTTTAAAAATTTCAAAATCAATTACTGGTTTTGATGAGTGAATTCTAAATTTTATTATAAGTAGAGGAGACTGTTGTACATTTATCGTAGTGTACTACAGACCATCGTTCAGTTTGTTGACAGGTGCTGCTATTTACGCAATAGAACTGGACTTACATAAAGTTTACTTAGTAAGCGGGAGAGTAGTTGTTTAAATGGGATTGTCATAGGCAAAATAGGAATCTTTTTTTTTGTTTTTAGTTTAAAATAACTTTTGGTTTTCCTATTGTTTCTTCAAGTTGATAATTTTATTTTAAATCACTTTCTACCAAAACATTCGTTATTAGTGATTAGTGTTTTATACCATATTTCAGTTGTGAACATAGCCTAGAATGTTGTGGGAGTTTGATTAGGAGAAGTATGCTCAGTTGTGTACCTTGAATTAAAACAGTATCCTAATCTAATCCAATATCTGATCAGAGATCAAGATGTAAAAAATCTAGTTCTTTTAAAATAGCTAGAGTTCATGAAGATAATGTAACAGACCTATTTATAGTAGATCAGTTTATACAAAGAAACACATAAATTTAAAAAAAATAAATATAAATATACAAATTTAGGAAAAAACAAAACAGAAAGTCACTTAAAAGAAAGAAATACTTCAATGAATAGATAAGTTAAAGGAAATAATTTAATAAATTTAAATACAAATTTAAT
>NW_027113475.1:0-1324 GCF_000696795.3 Halyomorpha halys
GACTGTCTTGTAGAACTTTAAGATGTTCTTCATAATTTTATAAAAACCATAGTAAAAATAGGAGCTTCAATCCAACTGCTTCAACAGCACTCAAGAGACAGTATGGTTATTTGATGTTCACAAGTTTACGGGAGATTGAAATTCCAGGAGATATATTAAAATTAAATCTGTACCGCAACAACCCATCAAGGGTCAGGATAGAAGTACTTTGTAAGGAAGTACTCTTCCTACACCAGTGATCTTACCCAATTAAGGGCTTAGGGGACACCAGGGCTCCCGAACCCCCAGGATTGGCTCAACGGCTACGGTAAAAGAGATAGTAACCATCAGCTCAGCCTGGGTCCTTGGAGTTAGTAGTCTATTGCCTTATCAATGAGCTACCCACTCCCACCAAGGAGATATATAATTGATGTTTAGGAAAAAGCTTTTCGATTGGATATAGGGTTTGGTAATTTGGTCAGGATTACGTTTAATTATCAGGATTTTCTACTGCTTAAAAGTACAAGGTGGCTACCGAAACATCGACCCCCGAATTTCTTGGAAAAGAAGAACACGTAATAGTGGATTGCGCCGTCATGTAAGTACACCGAGCCAGGCTGTCGAGAAAGACCGCAATTTTCGCCCTCGCCGAGTCATACGAGAAGAGTATATCATGCTCTTCTACAGAGGCCTTTCTGGTGGAGTTTATTCTCTACTGCCCAGGGAGAAATAAGTAGATCCTACAGCTTTCTTTCTTCTTCAGCTCAGGAAGATAGCTCCCTGTCAAAACATAGAGTCCTGCTTCCCTCATCATCTTGGCTCTCAGTGCTTCATAGGCAGTACGGGCAAGTACGACGTGCTCTGCGGTCTCTGAGGCCCCAAAATGTGCCCCCGACACGATTGAGTCCATTAAGAACAAGGACTACCCTACTTCTCATGTAGTCTAAATGAGGTGTCAGATTGAACTTTCTCCCAATCCTTATGCGAAGGTATGTCACAACCTCACTGGGTCATATCACTTTTCCTTGTATCCTGAGAGTAATAGGTGGGCCCTATCTGTCGTACCCTCTGTCTTTAGTGGATCCATACTGGCATGGATCGTGACCACCATGGTTTCCAACACTTTGCTTATTACGGGGAGGAGGCATGGCTAACTGCATATCCTTATCTCCTTCTTAGTAAATGAGTTTGACCTCAACAATTTTCCTGCTTCTTGGAAAGGATCCGCTATCCAGACAGTCATTGAACACCTCTAACAGCCTTTCTTCAATCTAGGGGATGCTATGGTTTAACATTACCGCATCAATCATGTCTAAACCAGGAGCACGACCAGTCCTTAGCTTAG
>NW_027113475.1:4805-5643 GCF_000696795.3 Halyomorpha halys
CTTGTGATAAATTCATATTATACTGATTGAGCTTTAAAATTATATAGCCTCCACAACGCCCTTACAGTCAAAATAGTAATAATTACATTTTAATTATAATTAGTATGTATTATTTTGGCACCGACCGCGGATCATATTCGATATAATTTTTAAAAATATAAAATAAAATAAACAAAATCAAAGGTACTTTTGTTGGGTGTTCACACCCAGACAAACATACTTCCAAAGACGATTTTACGAAACTTGGTTATTTTAACTCAAAGGTACATCAAAACGTGTATTTCCGGTTAAAACTGCAATTCTATTTTGAAAGATCGCTATAAGCATCCTTACTATATATACTGTATTTGAGTAAGTAGAAGTAAAAATTATGAATAGAAAAATAAAAGAAGGTTTTACCAGAACTAAAACTGGAAACGTAGTATGTTTTCATTTAATGATGTATTTCTTACTATAGATAAAAATGAAAAATAATAATTGGTCACGTGACCAAATACTAGCTACTGATTGGCTGCCTAATGATCACGTGACTGGTCGCGGATTACTTGAGTGGTTAAGGGTAGGTCGTGCTAAAAATTCAAATTACCTGCCATAGGTCACGTGACCAAATTTTGGCTTCTGATTGGCTGCTCATGGGAGTGTTCCAGCTTGCCTATATTTCATCCTATATGGTTCAGTACTTTGAAAGAAAGCACTGTTTTTTTTGGAATAATGGTTATGCAAAGATGTGATTTTTCAAGATCAAGTTCAATCACCAGATTTTTTCCCAATTAAGGGTACCAACTTTTAAGGCTGGGTAGACCTCGGGAGGGGTCAAGAACACACAGGGAGGACTCAC
>NW_027113476.1:0-1232 GCF_000696795.3 Halyomorpha halys
TGGCGGTCAATAAAGCTTTCAAAATAGTAAAAGAAAACTATTTATGCTTTTCTTTTACTATTTTGATAACTTTATTGACTATCTTCCTACTATATATTAGTATATTAAAGGTTAGTTTTTAGAATTTAGATACAAAAGAATTATAATTCTTCATTGAATGAAATAAATCAAAATTAGGTGGTCCTTACCTCCGGAGTTGAAAATTCTTTTTTTCCTCGAAAAACACAAAATTTATGATGAAGCAGAAAAAGTCCGTAGTAGCGGATTATTTTCATTATATTTTATTAATAATTTTGTTGTAACGAAAAGAGAAAAAAAACTCTATTAACTCACAGTGTGGAACTTCAATGTCAATTTTTTTAAATTTATTTATTGAATGTGATTTACAACTGTACAAATAATAAATACAATAAGTAAATATGTTGTAGGTTTCATTTACACTTGAAAATCTTGGGAAGGAACCACCCGTTGGTGGTACTTCAAGTATTAATTTAAATTAGAAGGTCTCGTGGCCATCTTCTTTTGAGACACCTCGGAGGATTTTTTATTTGGGATTGTTAAGGATGAGAGATTAAGAATTAATGGGTTAGGATGAGTAAGGAGTTTGGAATGAAAAGACTGTTTTGGGCCAAATCTGCAACGAATGAGATGTTAAGGTCTTTGTGGATGAGTTTATTTGGAACGTAATAAGGAGCATCAAGTATTTTACGTAGGATTTTGGATTGTAAGGATTGGATGCGGGAGGAATTTGACGTTTTGGTAGAGCCCCAGAGATTGGTCTGATTGGCTGGTTGGAATTGGTCTGACTATCGTAGTGTATACTAATATTTTGTAGTGAATGGGAAGTTAGAGCGTTTGTCAAGTAGGTGTTGTAGCAATCGAAATCTACGAGAAATTTCTTGTCGTTTCAGTCTTGTATGTGGATTCCAAGTAAGTCTCTTATCAAGGTGAAGTCGTAAGTATCGAATCTGTTCAAGAGGCCTTTGTCAATATTTATTTATTTTTTAATGTTGGAAACCCAGGGTGGTCAAGAAGCATTCCTCTAGGCCGCCGCGAAATATATATTGACTGACCCAGGAGGGAACCGAACCCCCCAACCTTGAATCAAATAATCTGGGACCTTCGCCACCAGCCGTTTATCAGGTGCTCAATATAATATTTTGCCTTCATACATGTTGTGCAATTGAAAATAATACAAGGAATTTGGTGCCTGAATTAATATAATAAGAGCA
>NW_027113476.1:3049-3375 GCF_000696795.3 Halyomorpha halys
GGTGGAAGGATTGCGTCAAGGCTTATTTTGTTGATTTGGGTTTGAACGAGCGTCAGTGGATGGATCCTTGTAGGCAGCGATTGGAAGTTTCGTCATTGAACCTTTGGTTTCATTAAGCTTTTATTATTATTTAATAGAAATATAGTTTTAGGGCTTCAGGGCATTTTTTTAATACTTGTAAAATGTATAATATTTTGAAACAATTTTTGTCGCTAACCGAGAGTTCTGCTAATAGCCCAGTAGCCTCGCTGTCCTTGAAATACTATACAATAAAATTTCCATTAAATGCAGCTAAATTTAGAGATAATTATCATAACTATTCCTCA
>NW_027113477.1:0-1147 GCF_000696795.3 Halyomorpha halys
TTAATTTTAAAACTTTTGATTACAATTTATCTTACACTAGTATTGTTGATAAGCGAGTGTTTTGTACTTTATAAGTAAAAGTTTTAATGAAATCAAACAACTAAAAATGACTAATGCATCAAATAAAAAAAATTTTTACTAAGACAAATGAAAGTAAACCTCATCCTTCAAACCAGCTGGAAGCAGGATATTGCAGCGAGAAGCTGAAAAGTCTCCTTTGGTATCTACAAAATCCACTATTACTGAATCAATAGCACAGTTCACAGCTAAAGAATGACAAATTTGTGTTTTTCCACACCCAGATGGGCCACAAAGTTCCAATAAGGATCCCTTTAAAATTCCGCCAGATAAAATTTTATCAATTCTAAAAAATAAACATAAATAAATGAAAACAATACATCGAACTTTACTGAGTCATTTTAAAACACTATTATTTATGATCACAAAACTAACCCCTCAACATGAGTTTTTATAAACATATCCTTATCTTTTAGAGAGAATAAGTCCCATGCATTTGAAGGACAGCTTGAATAATTTATTGAGAAGGTATGTTTCAACCGCAAAGCATCCTAAAGAACATTCAGATTACTATATAAGTTTCAAAAACAATAACAATGGATTGAATTTCACACAAACCTCAGCAGTCAATTTTGAATTCAAAACAATTTTATCAATATCTGCTAAAAGAAAATCATCAACAGAAAAAATTTTGGTAGATGACAAAAGCGAGATGGATTCTAAATCCAAATAATCAGGGCTAAGTTTAGCCATGTATTTCAAATGACCAAAAAAATCAAAAAGAACAAAGTCAATAGATTAACTAAAACAACGGTTTCATTTAACTTATTTAAATCTATTTTTAAAGAAAGCATGATATCACATCATGGTAAAACAAAAAACTTAAATAATATAGGCTGTAATGTAAAATAAATTATCAACATTTAATGGATGGCGGGATAGGTATTGACTAAGATAAAGGAGGTTTCGTTACTTAAGATACTGTTATCGATACTTTTCGACCGATACATTCTATTAGATCTTTTTTTTAAAGGCCATCCTCAGCGAAGGTGATGTTTGCTTAGTTATCAACAGATGACCAACTTATTCTAACCATAGTGGAGGGGGGAGGGGGAGAGTCAAGTTCTTC
>NW_027113478.1:0-3505 GCF_000696795.3 Halyomorpha halys
AAGATTTAATGATTGAATTAATTATATTTAAGATTGTATAGATATGGTGATGATAATAAAGCTTGAAAATGGTTTCCATTAAAAAATAAATAGCAACAAAACAGATAACTCAAAGTATGATTCATTTACATGAAACCTATTGAGGAAGACTAAGAAAAAAATCAATGTGAATAATAACCAATATATGTTAAGATTGAACTTTCAGTCTTTATTCCAAATGCAATATTATGAGAGCAAAAATATGTTAGCAAATTTGCGTTTAATTAGTTAAGGATTTTGTATTTTTCTTTTAATATTAGTTTTGAAGAAACCTTAGGACTTATCACTGCTTCTCCTGGTGCTTCAATGGTACGCATAGGTCTAGCAATATGATCATATTTTGGCGCTATTTATACAAAACGTAGTAAAAAACTCCGTGAGTATAACAACAGGATTTATACAAAACGTCTTTAAGCTTCAAATGTTAAAAAATATCCTTAGAAGGCTGAAGTGATGTTTGAAGTTTGGTATGATGAAATATCTTAAAAGTTTGTGTTGGGCATCGATATTCTCTGCCTTCATGGCTATTACGTCATCTGGATCGTATTCACTAATTGTAGGATGTTGGTCGATGACTGTGGATGTAGAATTATAAATATGGTATCAATTTTGAAATAAATACTTGTTCAATTTTTCCATTACCTCAATTTTTCTCTCATTTGCCCGGAAACGTGAACTACATATCTTGACAAATATGAAACATAGAACCAGTTTCTTCTTATTTAGTGGGAAATGGATTTTCGGAACGTTGACAAATTGCAGTAATAAATTTTAGTTAATTTACTAATTACCTTATTCCCTTGAACGGCCGGATTCGGATACCCCACCCTTCGGACGTCCTTAGACGGAAAGGTGAACCATATTCCGAAACAAGGACCCCTTTCAGGAATCATTATCGACAAGTGGAGGATCGGCCATCTATCCTCGGGCGATGGGACTATTAGAGCTGCCCATGGCCCAGTTCTTCATACTCTTCGTCGGTTGAAGGTCGGTCGTCGCCTCTTCCGGGTTCGGCCGTGACCCGGATGGCTGGTCATCAACGTGTCGTCAGTGGGTGCGTCGCTGTAAAAGGAATGAAAGAGAATCCGATTGGAGGATGAGGTCAGTGCCGTTTGATGTAATCATTGAAATGTAGCGAAGAAAATCGTTGATGATCTCTGGAACATTTTGATTTCCTCAGCGGTGGGTCCC
The DNA here is from genome assembly GCF_000696795.3 of Halyomorpha halys. Classification (NCBI taxonomy): domain Eukaryota; kingdom Metazoa; phylum Arthropoda; class Insecta; order Hemiptera; family Pentatomidae; genus Halyomorpha; species Halyomorpha halys. The sequence goes on from NW_027113478.1 coordinate 1,231, forward strand.
TGGTTTAGTCTAAAACTCCGCTCTAATGCTATCACCTCAGTCTATTTGTAGTTTATTAACATAGCTAGAAAATCCTTTTATGCATGCGTCATTTGTCCTATTTACTAAATTATTAGTTCCACTTTTTAGCTGCGTGTTCGGATTAAATAATTTACCTCCTTGGTAGACTTAATATTCAACCAAAAATTATCCTTTTATACTGTTGTTATAGCAAATTTCAACTTCGTTCTTGTTAAGAAAACTTAATTTTAAAAAAATTAACAATTTAACAAAATATAAAGTTGCAGACATATTGAAAGAGATCGAGCATGCTCAGCTGTCTCTAATTTTTCAATTATCCTGAACTGCTGTCTCTGTTATTCCTTTTTCTTCATTAGTTGATTATCAAATTCTTTTATAGCTCATATTTTTTCCCTTATTGTTAACAATGCAAAACGTTTAGTTATTTCAAATAAATAGGTGCTTTAGAGGAAGACTCTTTTGAAAATTAAGCATTGTCAGACAAATCCAATGAAGATCTCACTACGCTGATATTGAAGATCATTTGATTTATTATTGACTTAAATAAAATTGATATAGCTGTTATTGAGAAAATCTTTAATGGTAATGTTGCTGTAATATCCCAAGCATACAAGTTTCCCTCTCGCGATTCAGTCTGACGCTCTCCACCTGTTGGAAACCTTTGGCCTATACCTTGAGTAAAGTCAAAACAATTCTATTCTGTAGAAATAGAGGGCACTGTCACGTCTGTATAGTTTACAAGAAGAAAGTTTGAACGGACTTTACCCTCTAAATGAAGTTGTACTGACTGTTTTTTTTTTTAACATGCCAAGGTCCTATCCACACCATTTCTTTAGTAGATTCAGAAAAGATGTTTAGGAGATTCCTCAGCCTGCTCTTTTTCTGCCCATTGATTGCAGTTAGTTTGTTGCAGTTACGTTATAGTTTTAACATATACGAGTAGTTCCCATGGAGGTTTCAAGATGTATCAGCATTCATCCATTCTAATATCTCGTTTACGCGTTTTATTTTCACTTGAGAGATAAAGGAATAATGATCTGTGGTACTTTGTTCTGTTAACACGTTTATTTGTATAAACAAGTGGTGCAAGTGACGTGTCTAAGTATTAATGTTTTTTGCTGAGATTTTTCGTTGTTTAGTTTAATTTTCCATTATTTACACCATTCCATGTAATTTTTGTAGTGTTGAAGATTCAGTGAAACCTGAGTAAGATATACGTGTGTTGTAGGAAGACTATTCTTTTTTAAAAACGTTAACTTTCCAAAGTGAAGAAGCAACAGTGTGTTCCGTCATTTTGCTAAAGCCAGTGGAAAACTTCGGTTGGTATTTATTCTATTTTATTACTTATTGTTTGTATTTTACTATGGTCGTTTTAAAAGCTATTCCCGTTTGGTATTTATTCGCTTTTATTTAGTTTTATTACTATTTGTCTTATTGTTTTTGTCGTATTTTAGCGTACTTCCGTTTATCTGCTGAAATTAGATGGAAATACGAATCTCCATAACAATGTCATTCTGTTGATCTGATCGTGAATAAGAGCTAACGGTAGAACCAATTGGCTGAATTATATGGTGATTTTTCTTTTTGCATTTATGATGGGTCAAGATTTTACACCAAAGCCTATATGGTTAAATCATATGGATCTTGATACACGCGTTTACTGACAATCTGTTAATAAGGGGTTTAATATTTATTATGATAAAACTGATATCATTATAAGATTTTATCAGTTCAGTAGAACGAAACGGTTTATTTAGATAAAAGCCTATTTTGTGCTAATCTATCTTATAACTCCTCTGACGATTTCCAGCCCATTGATGGTATGTTCATTAGCTTTGTTGAAAATATCAGGATGGTAAAAAGGCTTGTATAAGGATGTTTAAAATTTCTGGGCAAAAATCTTTGTATGTCTTCAAAACTAATAAAGTTGAAAATAAAAATGTTTTTAAGAAAAACTATTTTAAATTTATAAAAATCGTGTACTTAATGGAATAAAACAAGTTTCTAGTAATTTTACACTTATTTACTAAATTTTTGTGATTATATAACATAAAAACGCTATTAATAGACCGGCTTCACACTAAACTTATCTCCGCAGTATAGTTTTTTTTTTATTGATATATTAATATAATAGGATATAACAATCTGCTCCAGAATTAGCATGTAACAGTGATTTAATTGTTTTCTATCTATCCTATATAAATGAGTTCAGTTTGACAAAATGACAAAACATGTTGACTTTCATTTATCAAAT
>NW_027113479.1:0-10877 GCF_000696795.3 Halyomorpha halys
ACTTATATTAAATCTGAGATCTGTATGTTCTAGCGGATGCTTTATTTTACCTCAAATTCTTCACTAATGACATTTTCCAATATCCATAATCCAAAAAAAGTATAATTTATAATTTAAATTATAATATACATTTATATATTACATTCCTCTCTACCCGAGTCTTACTCTTTTTTGATGGCGTGTCCTGTCAGTCTTACGTCTACTTCACCTTTTCATTCTCCCTCTCCCTGCTATCTTCATTAGTGGGGGTGGGGGGTAGTCTCAGAAACGTCATCCTTGTTACTTGTCAAATCCTGGAAAATTATATTTCTGCAGCTAACAGTATCTAACATTTATGTCCCATAATACTAGCGTTTATGTTGTGGTTGATTATCACTACATAAACTTGCATATCTTGTTTTATATTTTTATTTAGTTTTTTATTGCTATTTTGCGATCGTCCATTTGTAATTTAGGTTTTGTTGGATCTCTACTTGGAAAACTTAAAATAAATATTGATAATTAACAATAAAACTTTTAGCAATTCTAAGAATTTAAGGTGCGTTTTGGACACAACCGCATGTTATTTTTAACTTCAGTTAATTAGATTTACTGACCCTAGGAGTGTATAAACATTTGTTTTCTACCCTAAGTGCATACTGTTCCTTAAAGCTTTACTATCCCAAAATACTATTTTTAAAATTCAATTTGAATTTATAAATAACTAAGAACTCAATTATCGATTCAATCAATGCCAGTAGAGTAACTAATTTACGATGTTTTTAGGATACGCCGAAAAACAAAAGTGGTAAAAATTGAAAATATTTCAAATTCAAAATTGAATTATTTTTAAAATTATAATTGTTGTGCTAACTATAAACAATCAAACTTGATTATATAAGCATAGATTAGACCAAACATGATCCTTTGTTGCGTTTCATTATTACCTTTCTTATCTTTTAAGAGTAAATTTTCACTGTATACTATTCCCCGGATAATTAATGAATTTGTTTTTTTATATGATTAGTTTGTAGTTCTATGACCCCTTTTCATTTTTTAATAGATCTTCATGTTTTTATGTTTAATTATCGAAACAAGACCGGGACAGAAACGGCAGTAAAAATCCAATATTTAAGTTCGAAGTTTTAATTTAAAATACAAACGTTTACTATTTGAAAAGTGTATGACAAAAAAAATCATTTATTACATCTATGAGATTTTATTATATTAGTGAGGGCCGAATGTTTAGAGATTACATTCAGTGCAACTTTTTCGCTTTTCTTATATTTTGAGCAAGAGCATTGTGTACTGGCATCATCTGAGGTAAACTTACAATTTTTAACAACTTAAAACTTGTTTAACAGTGAATTGCATTTTCTACTGCTAGATTACCGAATTAGGATCAATCCTACCCCACCAAAGAAAAAGACAATCTCACCAAGTGCTCACTAGGGTCCAGAGATGCTCCAGAAAAGTTTAAAAATACTCAATAAATACAACTGAAGCAGGTGACGTATTGAGAGACTCAGAAGGACTTTCAACTTTATTTACAAAATACATTTTTTTAAAAAGTTATGTGACATAAACTAAACTATGGGGATATAACCCGTTTATTGGAGGTGGTATTATAGTCACAGATGGGAGTGGCGAATGGTATTTATTTATTTTAAGATTACTAGTAATATTATTAACTTTAAGATAGTTAAATCGAGCAATATTTAAAAAGCGCCTGAAATTGAAAAACGGCGTGAAACCCTTACTTATCTGACTTTTGAAACAGACAATAATAGCGAGTAGGTTGGTCGAAGTACGACATGTCACAACCTCACAAGAGGAGATCATAACACAAAAAAAGGCAATCCTTACCCGCCGAGCCCGCCCCACTAAGACCCTGGAGGAGCAACGATCCTGTATCACTGTTGAAATATTAGCTTAAAAAGGGAAGATAACTTTAAAATAGTTAAATCAAGCAATATTTAAATATTTCTGATTTATAAGTTGTATTAATATTTTATTCGTATATGTGTATACCCCACAATAAGTCTAATAATGCTGAAAAAAACGTAGATTAATCACCAAAAGAAGTAAAGTTTAAAATCCATTGACAAATTTTATTGACTCCTAAATTTTCATTTATAAGTTGTATTAATATCTTATTCGTATATGTGTATACCCCACAATATGTCTAATAATGCTTAAAAAATGTAGATTAATCACCAAAAGAAGTGAAATTTAAAATCTATCTTTAATCTTTATCAGTAAAATTAGCTACCATTATTTCTCACAGCAACAATTGCAACGATAGGAAGTCATTAGCACTAATTTAATTTCCCCATGGCGAATTATTCATAAATTACTTACAAAGGCAGACTGAATGTTGAGGAAGCCCATATAGTCCTGATAGGTGGACGATATTAAATCATCTAGGGCCTATTCAGCTTTGATGTTAACCGTATTAGCTGTGACAATGCTTTCCACTTCTATTATATCCGAAGGGCCTAGGTAACCCCTCTGAATATTAACATCATGGCGATCGATGTTGTCTCATTAATATGTAATATATCAAGATTAATCCTGTTGATAATGCATAGACTGGGGGATTCCATTAATTGCATGAATAGAATATTCTATCACTTTTTAATTATAATATTAATTTTGGCCAATTCAGAAATGGACCAAAAACATGATTTTATTTTTGTAATATGTAATTCTAGTATCGAAGATAATGTTAAACTAAAAGATCTTGAGTATAATTTATATTTTTTAGGCATATATGGACAATATAATGGTAGGTAAGAAATAACCCTTACAATATGTCAATGAAAAAGTATTTTCGTCAAGTTCAAAGGCTCTGTCCCTATATTTCCTATTGGGAGTTTAAGGACTAAAATACGTGCTCAATTACCTGTTGTGGATCACAGTGACGGAACTACAGAAAGTCTAAAGTTAAAAAACCTATCTACACTAGAATGACACTTCTTGAGAACGCTGGTTTTTAACAATTTTATATCAACATCTTGCCAATAAAATGTGACAAATACCATAAGAGATGAGAACGAAAATTAACGTTTATGCAAGGCTGGGAGCGACGAATGTCAGAGTTGACGATCATCTTTTATTTCTATAAAGAACCTGAAAATTAACGAGAAAAATTTTTTTTTTTTTATTTAATTTATATGAAAAAAATGCGGTCAGAAAAGATACCTAAATAAGAATATCTAATTTTTGTACCGACGTTATGACCTGAATTTCAGGGCTTCATCGGGGCTGAAAAACAAAATGAGATAACTTTAATTCAGATAAAAATAAATTTATAACAAACAAGCTTGGAAATATAAATAACAATCAATTAAGTAGATTGTAATTGATACTAACGGAAGATAATACTGATTTGTAAGTTAATACTAATGGAAGATAAAATATAATATTGTAAAGATAAGATTTATGCAAAAAAAAAAATTATATAAAATCAGACAGTTCTTATGTAAATAAAGAAATAAACATATTGCAAGGTCCGGAAGAAAATCGGAATAATGAGTAATTGAAATTAAGATAATAAAATATATGACTAATGATTAAGAAATATAAATAATAAAAATAATTTATTTTAATATAATGAAATGCGTGAAAGAAAACAACATACATGATACAATGGACAAGAAAGAAAATGGAATATATATTACAATGAATAAAAGATACACAGTAACATAGATGAGTAAAAATTAATAAGCTAAGATAAATATAGAATGTCAGGAAAAGAGAATAAGGAAGAAAAAGGAGAAAGAGATATGTGGGAGTGAGAAGATTGAAGAAAAATATGAAAAGAAACAGAAACGTAGTGGGCAGAGTTGCCGTCTAGAGTGACAATTTCGTCCGATAGATAGCTGGTATACAAGTACAAAAATACAATAAACCAAGCGGAAATAGCATATTTAAGATTTAATTTATAGTTTTGTAAAAGTTTCTCCGTATTTTAAACTATTCAGAATCCTTTTTGTACACAGGTTAAAAGCGTGAACAGGAACTCAACATCTAAAAAAATTATGATTTTTAAAATTAATTAAAATTCGAGTTGAAACTACAGTTGAAGGTAACCAACTTGGATAAAGTGAGAAGATGGAAATTCATTCCTAGGGTCCACCACGAAGTAAATTTTAAAATTCCCAGACCGGATTCGAATCGGCACCACTTCTGATTCAATAATGGTAAAGTCCTGCGTGTCATATTTTGTAATTTTTATTTACACTTTTGTTTTACTATTAGGAACTTTGTTAAAATTCTAAAGGAAGTCAGTTAAAGGGGTATTAAGTAAGGAAAGGGTAATACGGTATAAGGGTTGGTATTATTTAAAATTAAAAAAAAAAAATAGTATGCAATATCTTGCTAATGGTCATATATTCTTTAATTTAGCAATTTCTAGGAAATATTGTTCATACTTTATTTTAATATTATATTAATTATTCAGAGTATAATAATTTAAAACATTATCTAGTTCATAGTTTATTAATGAATTAGATAACTTTTCAGACCTCATTGTGTTCATTGGTTTAGGTCAAATTTTATAAATTATTTTTCTAAATTACAACATTTTTTAAAGAAACATTATATTAATTATTATTAAAGCACTAATATCATATTAGCTGAACGTACTGGGGCGAGGGTCCCAGAGGGCTCGATTCAGGTTTCTGGTTCGATTCCCACCTGGGTTGGTCAATATTCATTGCGCGGCTGCCCTGAGAAATGAATCTTTATATTCCTATTCTGCGGTTATATAGGATATAAGATTGAGGACTTGTGGAAAAAAACAATAATATTTATTCATTATTAATAATTCGTTTTTGAAAACAATATTTCGGAATAAAACTTCTTCACCTCTTCTAAATATGTGAATTGGGCATATGCAAAGTTCCTACCGCTTCCTGGGTCGTCTATTTGCCCGGTGAACTTCGTGCGAGGACGAATTTTGGAGTTATGTATATTAAATAAGTGGAAGTTTGGCGAGCAGTTAACAGATATTTTGGAAGCCGTTTTAAACATACTTGGGCAAGTTGGTAAGCCTTACTCCATTAGTAACCATTTTCCGCCCTCCTGGATTCCCGCTTATCCATATTCATCGCCGGTTGGATCGATGTTGCCATCAGTTTGCAGACAGAATATTCTTCAATGTGTTTAACGAATTATCTTCACTACATGTTGAATTTCATCCGTTATTCGTGCCTCATCATTTTCTAAATGGGCTACAAAATACAAATAATTGATAGAAGTTCTTCCAAATCAATAAATTTAGCAAACTATAGTAAATTTTTCTTTATTTTTCATTTTTAATGATTATCATACAGATATACAGATATCATTAAAAATTATATACACTGAATTTTAGTTAAAACAATCTCAAATATATCGGTTATAGCAACGAATATTTCTTTACTCGAAATTTTCTGTGCACAATTTATTTTTATTAGCGTATATAGTTAATTAATAGTTTGTTTTGTTAACATATATAGTTAATTAATAATTTATTTCATTAACGTATATATTATTTAAAAAACACGGTAATAACAACTGATTGTAAAATAAATCAATCATCACCCAAACAGAGTAATTTATTAGTGTTTAGTCGCAATATTTAATTTGAAACAATTCCATCTTCAAATTTAGTGCAACAAGGGCTTTAGATGTACAAACACTTTCATAACATACGTACATATTAAAAAAATATTAATAAAGAAGAGAATATGGTTGGAAAGCGGTGAAGAATTACAGTCTATAATACTGCATTATGTGTGTTATCGTTTCGTCCTACACTGTAGGCCTTCTTCAGGGCTTTGTCAACAAAGAAAACATGAATGAATATAATTTGGTTGATTTTTTCAAAATCTACCCAACGCATTGCTTTTCATCTGGATTATGAATACTGAAGTAATATGAAAACTAAAGTAAATGCGAGTGCATAAAAATGTTTTTTCAAAATATTCAAATTTCATATATTTCTCATGTACATATTTTATGCTTCTTCAATTTTTCTTATATTAAGAAGTAATATAGTATTGTTTTGTTTCATTTGTCGTAACGTAACTCCAACAATACTTATATATGTTTTTATTCCCGATGAAGGCTTAGGAACATAAGGGCCGGTATACACTTAAGTAAAATCAAATTCTCAGTGAATTTATCGAGATAATCGTCATAAAAAATGAAATAAAAAACAATTAATAATAATAAATTTAACTAACTAATAAAAATAATTAAATAAAGACAAATTTATTTGTAATACACATAATCCCTGGAAATGCCCGATCTCCGCTCTCATGTGAAGAATATAGCACTGACGGCAGATTCTATTGCATCTCACTGCATCACTGGCAGTAAAAGGCAGCCAAGGATAAAGAAGTGCACTAAAGGACTGTCGGTTTTACAATTTTAAAAGGTTAACTACACATTAAAACCTTAATGTAAATTAAAACCTTAATTAACTTCATATTAACTCCTATAAGCAGTGTGTTTAAATTTTTTAATATTTTAATAAGCTAACCTGTTATTTAATATTTTTCCACAAATGCTTTTAAATTTCTAATTAAAATAATTCTTTTGTCAAATTGTATAGATGCATTGTGGACCTCAAAGACGAAAATGGAAATTTAAACCCTTCCACTAAAATACAAATTACCATTAGACCCCATACAGTCCTTGTTTATTAATTTTCATTGGTTTTCTGTATATCCCTTTTCAGGATCAATTAAAATATTTTTAAACCTAAATTAGACATTTTTCTCATGACTTTACATATTGGAAATTGATATACATCTAAGTTGATATGAGTTTTAGGGAGCGAATTACTTAGTAATTAGTTAAATAATTAATATAAATTTGGACCAGTACGTTTTGAAAAAAAATACATTTGCGAAATTAAAATTGATGATTAATTTTAAGGTTAGTTAAAATAAAATAACGAAGAAATTTCAAATCTAGAAAGTAAGATTACCAGACTGGAAAACCAGACCGAATCTGATTCTGAGAGACTTTCTGAGCTGAACTAAATAAAACAAGGTTTAGCTGTTACTTTAAAATAAGTTGGTATTGATGTTCTATAGTTTATGTCACTAGAACGGTATTTTAAAAAAATATTATTTCAATTGTCTACGCAGGCCTATGAATCCTTGAGAGTTTATAATCAGTATTATTAGCCAGTCACCTTAATGCGTGTAAATTAAGAGTTACCACCATACTTTGAAACAATTTCTGTTTGATATAGGTATTATTTTTCTAATTTACCATAATAAGAAAAATCTTTCCGTTTAAATAAATCGTTGATTACTTTGATATTAATTTCTTTAATGCCGAATATCTTTCAGTATTTTTTTTTTATTATACTGAAATGAAACTTAGTTATGTTTTTCTTTGATATAGTTTTTTTTTTGTATTACATGTTACTTAAATATAATAATTAAATAAAATAATTAACATAAATGTTCATAATTAATAAAAAAGACTTGTTAATTAGTAGCGATCTCTGTTCATATATTGTAGTCTATTTAAAACATATATTCTTTGTTGTCTCTTAAAATTCATGAAAACTTTATTAATAATTCATAATGTTAAATAGTTCTAAACTTTAGTAATCCAAATGTTATTGTAGGTTTCTTCTAGGCAAAGTTAGGGCCACGGAATTATCTTGACTCTAATTTCCTGTTCCGTTGAAATATTCAGGTCCACTTTTCTAAAGCTTATGAAACTTATCGAAGACCTCAATTCAAAATAAGTGCAAAAATTGCAAGGTGAACAATGTTGTATCAACACATGATATCTTTATATAAATTTGACCTCGATTATTTTATTAATAATTATAAATTAGAGTTCCTTTGCTAATTAAAAAAATCCATGAATTAATATTTAATAATTAAAGTTTAATAAAATAATAACTTACTTTATTATAATTTTAACTCGGAATTTTAAATTATCGAATCCTTCATGCTCGATTATGTGATTTTAATTTGAAATTCCATGATCAAAAGAAGAAAAAAAATTAGATTGCGTGATGGATGCTTTTGAGAGACTCGTGCAAAAGAAGGAAAAGTGCTTAAGCACCATTGTGACCCAAGACGGTGGAAATAATTAGAAGGAAGGAACCCAAAGGTGGTAGGATTAGGACGGCTGGCAGAGGATTTAGCGAGGGTTTTATTCCTCAAGTGGTAAAGAACGAGCTGTAAACGACCGGTTTTGAAATTCTTAACTCAAAAGAAAAGTATGAGCATTGTCTGCAACCCGGGCCTTTGTTAAAAGATTGCATCTCATTAAACTAGAATATGTTGAGATAGCAGCAAATCGATCCGAGTTTATTTGATATTAAATTTTAATATTTCGTTCTAATAATATTTAAAAAAAAGAAATTGATCAAAGGAATAAATCTAGTGAGTTCTAAATAATTCAACAGATAAAATGTTGCAATTATTTTATAATTAAATTCCTTTGACGTCTTTGAATGGATTACTTATTAAATAAAATTATTAATTTTAATAATATACTTGAATGTCAAACATGTGTTGAAAACAACAGGTACCTCATTTTTCTCAAATTTTTGGGAGAATGTTATTTAGGAATTGCCTATTCTTTACTATCTGCGCCTATGAACAGCGATTTTGACCAATTTAAGCTATTCTAATTCTTCTTCTGTCTTAACTCTACCATAGTAAATTTCATCCAAAAAAATACTCATTTTTTATAAATTGAAAAGAAATCGAGTTTCCTCATTTTTCTTCAATTAATACGTATTAATTAATATTTTAGTTTTTGGTTATTAATTTCCTATCACATTTACAATACACAAATTGCATTTCTCTATATCTGATATACAAGAGTCAATTTGTTTGATGGTTACTTCGTTCCTTAGGAAATAACATGGATCAATTGACAATAAAGGATTCGTGTGAGTATGGGTACTAGTGGTAGTGAAAGGTGTGAAAAATCTGGAGGGAAAGTGAATAAAAAAGTCTTCTGTTGGACAGTTGCCAAGTTCAGTAGATAAATATAATCCTGAGTTTTCTGATTTTTTTTTTTTTTTACTCTGTTATTCTTCATGTAACAGTATCTTTCAAACCTCATACTGCTGAACTGCTAGTACAGCGTTAATCGATTAAATTATTTTTTATTTTATATTAAGAAAATAATTTCACATACTAATACAATTTACTTCTCAATTTACATTTGTATTTATTGCACTTTGAAAAGACCTGATAGATATCTTATAATTATAATCGAACTTTATTTATTGATAGATATTACAATCTGCCACACCGTTGTGGGCAATAGGTAATAGTGATGAATGATCATATTCTTACTAAAATAAAATAAAATAAGAATGAAAAATAAATAAATGAAAAATACGTTAAATAAATAAAATCTCTCTTAAATTATATACAAAGAGAAGGATATAGAAAAGGAACATAATCAAACTATGTGGATGAAAAAATAAATAAAAAAAATTATGATAAAATAAAAGAATCTCAAGTTACATTTACAGTGATATCTTATAGAAGATACAATAATATAAGGGTTTAATAGTTTCTTGGCTATCTAAGAAACGGAAAAATAAAATGAAAATTATATCACAAACATAGCTTTCTATGCCACATGCCTAGAATGTTTTCTTGGAATCGCCAGAGTGAGGAAACACTGAGAGGAAAAAAAACGTTGGACTAGAGCGTCGAGCGGAGACTATATATCAGGAGCGAGTGAAGTGGGGAATTAAGCCTTGCCATCTCTTGATCCCCGGGCGGTTGAGGAATTGTAGCACGGACCTGAAAGCAATGCTATTAATACTGAGGTCACTCCCTAATTTACTCCGGGGACAGAGAAGAATGTTCTCAAGCCTCGATTAAACCGCCAGGCTGAGTCCATCCCCAGGGGCAACAATTAGTGTAAGCCAGCCTGCTTAATTTAAATACTCTCTTCTCTATGTTCACTATTCTTTTCCATCCCAAAGAATTTCATTAAATGCAGTGCGAACGTTCTAGCATATAAAAAAAGTATTAATGTATGTATAAATACATATCGTTTGGTTATTAAACTAGTGTATTTTCTGAAAATATCAAGACCAGCCCCATAACTTCCTTTCAACTGAGAATGATTTAAATTTGTTATTAGTCATGCTTTGTAAATTAATATGTTAGTAACTCCCACCACACACACACACATATATATAATATTTAAGGCAATATACAGTTATATTGATGTTTTCCTCTGCATAATGACGTCGTTATCTCATTAGTATCATTGGTTTCAGTTCTATTAGATATCTCTCGGTGAAGGCTGCATGTCCAAATCTCATTTTTACCAGGATTATATCTTTATATCTTGACTCTCTAGAAGAGTTTATATCTTGATTTCTTGTAGCCTTCTGAATGATTGATTCTACATTCATTGTCACCTCGTAAAAACATTTTCGTTTTCACCATTGATGGGTATATATATATATTTTTATATATGTTGTTATTTAACATAAATGTTAAAGCGACATCGAAATCATTTTGATATAAATATTATCATATCATTCTTAGTCATGTTTATGTCAATTAAAATATATCATGCAACGGGATAATGCTTATAAATTTTAGCTATTTTTCTGAACCGATCTGTGTTCCTTCTTTTCACCCCTAACCTTCTGAGTAAGGTAGGTGGTCCACCCACTCCACAGATGACTACCAGGGGCCTGTTTCATAATAAAGTACAAGTTAATACTACAAGTCTTTTACTTGTACTTTGTACTATTTCGAATGATCACTACAAAGCAGAAAATACAAGTTGTACTTTCGAAAGTACAAGTAAAACATTGGAAGGTTACACCTTACTATTAGGCTTCTAAACCGGGAAAATAAGTGACATGAGCTGCCTTTTCTAGTTTT
>NW_027113479.1:16457-22479 GCF_000696795.3 Halyomorpha halys
ATGGTTTCACGATCTACCAATGATAAGAATACATAACCTTCTCTTATGTTTACTTGTACTTTTTCAATAGTACAAGTGAACTCGCTTCTCCCGGTACAAGTATTAAGCTTGTACTTTGTAACTTGTACACTTGTACTTTTTTACTTGTACTATTAGTTCCATTATGAAACAGGGCCCAGGAAGAAATGAAGCTCCTTTGAAAAAAATAAAATAAAAAGGCCAAAGAGGAGAGCAAAAAGCGATTGAAAATGATGTTAGAGAAAATGGTAATCAATAGGATGAGAGGATTCAATATAAGTCATTACATTAAAAGGTTGCTAAAATTAAAGATAACACTAAATTTATATTTTAAAATTTTATAAGAATTTGTTTTATTATGTTTATGAAACATTTGATTAAACTTTATTTTATTATTATAATAGTTTTTTGTGTTTATATCTCTTTTAAAGTCTTTATGAGATCGTTTAACCTGAATATTTCATGTCTATTGGTCATAACCATTTCCATTATTATGCAGTCTGCTTTTTTATAATCCCATTAGTTTAGATTCAAATTAATCAGCGTTTAAATATTAATTGTTGTTAGTGATAATTCTTCTAATTTTCCTACATTTTGAATAAAGGCGACTTTAACTTTTTATTCAATAAAATTGATATGTATATATTATTAAGTACACTCCTCCAATTAGTCAATTTAGGCTCGTTTGTCTAGGATTATTTGGTCCCTGGAGAATGAGAAAGTATTATATTGTTAATAATTTACTTCGAAATATATATTTACTGTGATCGAGGAAACATTAATAATTAATCAACAACTCTCATTATCAATATGACAGATATTATACCTGGGAACAGAACTGGAATAAGAAGATGACATATTCTATTATATCTGTTCTATATTAAACATTTATTAAAAAATAAGGTAATTATTTAAACAAACTACTAATAGTGATTATTTTTATTAACATCTCTTAATAAACCCTTCCATGAATATTAATAATTCTGAAATCTCTTTTGTGTATGCAATTAAAATAGAAATTATTTCAATATTCTCTAATTGTAAACAAATTATTATCATTTCAACAAATTCGAAATATCTTGTATAAATAACTAATTTTATGATTTAACTTTTAAAATATTGATTTTGCACTATGCTTAATTTAACAATACTTATGGATTCGCTATTAAAATGAATTCTTAACGAAATTGGTTAACCATTAATGTTTTGTTTGAGTATCTAATCCAAATAAAATTTAAAAACTTTATTGAACTTCTAATTATTACTCGATTTTTAAAATATACTCTTTTGGGTCAGTAGGAGATATTCTTAATGTTCTTTACTCATCACGAAGCCAAATCATTTGTAAGATTGTCCACTGTGAAGTCATGTCTCTCTCGAGGGAGATCTTGGAGTGCCTTGTATGTGTCTGCTGTTTTGGATCAGGTATTTTTTTTTTCTTAATGTTCATTTGTTGAGATTCCTCCTATCTTTAAATGAACTTTTTCATACGTTACAGATTGTTGTTAATCTGTTTTTTTCATAATCATAGAAGGAAAGGTCTGCAATTAACTTAGTTTTTATTAATATCTTCTAGCTTCTTGGATTTACACACCTGATCATTAGATGTATTCCTTAACCCTTAATAGTTTAAATAGAAAGATATTTGAGTGTGTATATATATAAACGTATTTAGAGCTAAAAAAAGAATTATTGTGGAGCAAAGAAGCTCTAAATATATCATCCGAAGGATATAAATAATATATCCTCTTTCAGGACATATACGTGACTGTTGTGGTTGTGAGGTCTCCTGGACAATAATATACTTTATTGCTAGTCTCAAAGGACGCCATACCCCATAACAGTTCAGTGAGGGAATTTTTCTTTTTTGTGTTAGAAAAGTGACGGTGATGACATAGTAAATATTTTCAAAGAGGGTTATTGCTGGGAAAGTGCCCATTACTCAAACTGTTTAGGTTTACGTCATACGGCGGGCATATGCTCGCATGCTCATTGTGGAAGATGTGGTGTATTAATCTGAATACATATTTGACCTATTTGAATAGAATTAGCAAGGCTGTAATGGAACCACGCTGCCTCGACTTTACTGTTTTAATGGAGATTTGTGTTTTCAGCAACTCCCTGCTTTCGACAAGTTTAGTCCTTAAATTCAATTCTTTGAATGTTTAATGGTGAGAAATTTTTGCCTTGCGAAAAAATGCATCATATTTATTTTGTAAAACATCATGAACATAAAGAAGATGATGATTGAAAATATAACACATATTTATAAAATATATTTTAAACTTACGTATAACTTATGAATTCATTAAGATTTTTGTCTAGCAGTACACAAAAGAAGTACAAATGTGAAGGAAAAATTTTAATTTAGTAAAATATTATTCAATACATTGTAAAATAGACCTATAACTTATAAAGAATAGCTATCAGTAAATACCTTTTCAAAAATCGTCAAAGTTTCACAAACTGTGAAAAAATAGTAAATGAAGTTGAGAAATTGAAGTATAAAATAAAATATAATAAAAAAAAAGAATGTTTATCACTAAGATATAATCAAATTAGTTCATGTAAATAAAAATAATCTTTATTTCATTCTTTCTCTATAAAATGATAAACACATATACTTGAAATCATATAATGATATATTTCTATTTACTACGTCCTAAGTTGAAAAGAAATTTATAAATATTTACCATATGAAAATAATTGTATTCGTTATATTTTAATAACCCATATTTAAATATGTCCTTTTGTTTACTCCATTAAGCATCTTACTTACTAAATTTAAATTTAACGTTTAGTTCGATATAAAACGTTTTGGCTGTTTATTAATATTAGATCGGAGAATGGCTCCTATTTTTACGTCCTCGAGTACAAAAAATAGGTTAACGTACCAAAGTACAAAAAAGAATGTTTGTAAAACGCTACGAAATGAGAATGTTCAATATTATTAAATTCGTCCTTTGAAAAGTTGTATTTTATTAAACGTTAATTATCTTTGACATTATGTAATAAGATTTTACTGGATAAACTAAAGTTGCTGACAATTTAAAGAGAATGACATCAATGATTAAGGTATATTCAAAATCATTAGTATTGTGTCAGGAAATGGAATAATATTATAAAAACAAATTTTATTGGTTGTCTCATTGAGAATGGCCTATGGGCCAAAACGTTGGAGACGTTTTAAAATAAATAGTTGAGAGAGAAAGTGGATCATTTGAAGTTTTTGTTAATAACAATAAAAAACAAACAGAAATTTTCTATTCATCTCGATCAATCAGGAACGCATCCACCGAAGTTAAGAGTGTTTTTTTAGACAAGACATTTTTTATAAAATTATTCAACTGGGTAGGTTTATTGTAATATTTTTTGATGGTTAAGAGCTTAAATATCTTTTTATAATTTACATACAGACTATTTAGTATTAATAACTTTTGAAAATGACAATAATTTAGTTAAAACCTCATTAATTTATTTGTGATCTTTCTGCACTTTAATATTTACCGAAAGAAAAACATTTTAGTTCAAATATTGAAATATCAGAGAATTAACAGAATTATTTTATATCTTATTTATTTTAATGCTGGTTCCTGATATTGGTTTTTATTTTTATAGTAATAAAGTATTAGTAATAAAGCTAAGATTTCGGGTCCATGTATTCGGCGGAAATTCCAATAGCATAAAAATGGCTTGAGTAAAACTATGGTTCCAAAAGCTGCGGTGAAACAAAATGTTTCCAATATCAGGTAATATTTATAATTATTAATACCGCATGAAATTTGTTCTTTCACAGATATTACATCAACACTCTACTCTACTTTCACCGAAAAATTCCATTGATTTTCTCTTTCGGATGATAATTGCCGTCCGCAGTTGGAGATCCTGCTGGGAGAAAGGACAAAGCTGAAACGTGAAATGTCAAACCTGATCTCCCAGCAGTTAGCAGATCTAATGTGACATAAGCCAAGTTATGGTGTCATTAAACAATTCCTACACGTTTGTAAATGTCATCCCCTGTGTTAAAACTTGTTTAATTTATGGATGCCCATTTGTCGAGTAATAGAAACAATAATTGAGTTAAAAAAATAATCTTGTATGTTACGTTTTTATTTTTGATACCACTAATTTTGATAACATAATAGTACAGTTTACTTCTATTAAAATAATGGTTTAATTTAGTTAAAAAGTTTTTTCTTTCTTGTTTAACGGCGTAAAGCTTCCTTGTTCATCAACGCCATTTAATCATTGACATGTTTAGAATAATTTATCCAGCCACTGAGCGTTATTTTATATTAAGAAATTCATTTTTTTTTTGTTGAAGAAATCAAACATTTTTTTATCATATATTTATTTTTTTACCATGTTTTATTCAGAATGTTCATTACCTAATAAAACTTTTTTTAAATGGTGACGTTTATTTGTTTTTGTTTAAAAACACATTTCTTATTTTTTTATTAAGCACACATTTCTTGTTGTTTTTAAACACACGTATAGACTTTCACTAAAGCAGAAATGCAAATGATACAAATAAATGTAAAAAATGAACGTGATTCTTAGAAATGTTAACATGATAATAAATAAAACCAAAAAAAAATTAAAGAAAACAAATTTAAATCGAAGAGGAGTTACAATTTAGAAAGAAATCAATGTGCTTTTAAAAATTTAGACAGTAATGTAACTCGAATGGTGAACATTTAACTTTTAACTATGAAATTATTAGTATTTATTTTTCCAATATCATAATTTTATAGATAATAATAAATATTGTAATCACAATGTTAACTAATTTTTGCTCAAAATATTAATGAGAATAATTTTACATTAATAACAATATATATGTATATATCGATAGCTTATTCTTTGTAAAATTAATTGAAAAGCTCCGATTTTCCGAAAAAAGAGAACTTAGCATTGCTGTAAAGTAAGCCATCATTATTAAGAAAACACTTTAAAGTTCTTTTACATATTTATTGATCATTCCAACACGTGATCAGCAAGATCTAAACTTCCTTTAATGTATAACTCGAACCCTTAAAAAGGTTCTATTAAAATTTAATACACTGTCATAAAACTCTGGTTTAGTGTCCCATTAGCTATAATATTTGACGCAGATGACTTGTTATTAAAAATATATTTTCATAGCATAAGTTTATTAAGTTTTTTTCATTTTAATTTAAAGCACTAGCAATCTCATTCTGGCCATCTTTATTTCCTATTTCAAATAAATTATCATAGAGCATCTAAGAATCAATTTTTCAGTTAAATCGTTATTTGATACTTGATAACTTAGTTTAAGTACCAAACCTATTTTTGATTCTTAATATCAACTTTTATGTTTTCATCTCTAAGGATATTTCTCCTAGACCATAATCAAGGAGAAATCTATAAACATACGTAATTTACATTCATTTAATACAGTGACATCATCAATAACATACATTAAATTAATATATTTTCACTTAAATGTTCCTTGAAGGCCATTGTGTCCAATTCTTTCAACCATAAAAAATAGATGCATTAAGTTATATCAATAAAAAAAAATTATTATTTCTCAAATCATTTTAATATGGATTTAAAATATTAAAAATATTCTAGTACAAAGTAGTTTTCATTTCATCGGTTGATGATTATATATCAAAATAACAACAATTATGTATCTCACATTTGAGAAGTTCTTTCAAGAATTATTAATTACTAAATTTACGCTGTGGATTAAAGAAATAATGATAAAAGAATCTTCTAAAAAAAATCAAGGAGGTATAATTTTTTTACGTATGTTTGTGAATTTGTCATTAAACATTTTTTTGTTTCAAAAATTCATTTCTTTTAGTTTTATTTCTATATTTATAATGTGCCAGTGAAAAGGATTAGTTAAGCATTTTTTTCATAAATAGTCTTCATTTATTAATATCAGAATAAATGATAAGAAAAGGATTAGTTAATCATTTTTTTCATAAATAGTTTTCATTTATTAATATCATATTATTAGTAGATCATTTAA
>NW_027113479.1:22540-32007 GCF_000696795.3 Halyomorpha halys
TAATATACGTAATATGTATAATATGTAAAGAAGGTTACCTTTAGGCTCTAACACATCCTCACATTTAAATAACAATTAAGTAAAGTTAGCACATGGTTTTATAAAAAGAATACCCTCTGATACTGTTTTTAAATGATTTTTGATTGTACGAGTGTTTCAGTGAACTAATGATTAAAAAACTGATTTTGTTTTATAGGCACGTATAGTTTAAGATGACAATTCAGTAAAGTCATTATACATTTGTTTTTTGTTTCATAAACTGATTTCTTTTAATTTTATTTCTATATCTGAGAAACGTTTATTTACAAATTTATATATCTGTAATGAAACATATCAATTATTCTTTGTACTTTTTTTAGGTCAATAAATTGAAAACTATTTTTTTATCTAAAGCCTTGAGGAAGTTTAAATCAACTAATTACATTTTTCAATTTGATAAAATATTTAATCAACTTCGAACAATTATTTCGAACTGAACAATTGTCTTTTAATATTCTACTGAAATATTTCTTTTCTTGCTCCTTAGAAAAATATAATTAAGTCAAGATACACCGAAGTGTTCATTTCATTAATGAAATTTATAATAACTCCAAAATATATAATTTACACTTTATCTTCAAATGATATTCTTGTTACTATTTTATTTTAAAATTTCCTCCTCCATACTAGAACTACTGGGAGAGAAAGGTTACTGTAATGCTGCACATATTTCCTTTACTGGATAATAATGTTGCCTTCGATATGATTGGCCTACAATTTCATCCTACCTTATTGTGAGCGATCAAGAACAATTGTTCTCCTGGGACTAACTTGTTGAAATTGCCTGGGGCACTAAACTTAACCATCCCAAGCTTTCAGGTCTATTTTATCCCAGTTTAATAAAATACAGCATCATCCTATCTAGTGAATCCTAAGGATTTATTTTCGCATTATTATTTTTAAGTTTAGATATTTTTATAATTTATGATCATTTTTTAATAATAAAGTTTAATTTCAAATAATTTGTTAAATTTAAAAGTTGAATGCTATGTTCTGTTAAATAAAATATGTATAAATAAATATTATTGAAATTATTTTGTAGAAGATTAGAATATACTTATGTAAGTTTGACTGGAAACTAACATGATTTTGATTT
Organism: Halyomorpha halys; assembly: GCF_000696795.3. NCBI lineage: Eukaryota > Metazoa > Arthropoda > Insecta > Hemiptera > Pentatomidae > Halyomorpha > Halyomorpha halys. The sequence goes on from NW_027113479.1 coordinate 23,676, forward strand.
TGTCTGTTGTACTCGTATTCCTTGATCATTACATTAATGATGACTAACCAAATATGTGACACCAACATCATCTTGAAATTAAAAATTGTTTTATTGTTATCTATCATACTTAGTTTGGTAATAATACAGTAATTTTATATATGTCGTAGGGAAAGTGTGGAAATGGCGATTTTGTCAAATCTCTTACCTTTTTTTTAATAATACGATTAAATGATATTATTATAATATGTGAGTTGTTATCTTTTCCTGTATTATTTTTTAATGAGGATTATCATTTATTAATTGCATTCGATAAAAATGTTTAAAATTTTACTAAAAATATCTTTTTGTTTTAAAAACATTAGTGTTAGGATCTTTCTTATTTCTTTTGTTAATTAGTTTCGAATAATTATTTTTATTTCAATGACTATCGTAGTATTACCTACCCTGCATTTAATAATACATGGTTTACTAAATGTATGATTTTAATTTCTAAATAAAATTAATTACTATTGAAAAATTGCACCGTTATTTTAAAATCTTCAGCGAATTGATCATCTGCCTAAGTGATTTTATCAAATCTCTGTATTGATCATTTCCTTACGACATATGTAAAATTATTTTATTACTACCTGACAAACATTGATAGATAACGAGGGAACATTTTTTTTTTTTTTTTTTTTATTTCAAGACTATAGTATACCTTAAAATGTCAGTTCCCAGTCTAACCTTAAAATAAAAATATTATTTTGGCATCTTCCATGAATTGGTAATTAAACCTTCATTGGTCAACCTTAGGGATTTGATTAACAAAGTTTGTATCCTCCTCCTGGGATATATATATATATATATATATATATATATATATTGTTGTTATTTTTTTTTTATTATTTTATATATATAATGTTTACATATACCCATATTTTATTATTTCCTCTGATATTAACAAATGAAGACTATTAATGAAAAAAATGCTTAACTAATCCTTTTCACTGGCACATTATATTTTGCTTTTGTATCCCCTAGAAGCAATGATCAGCTATATTTCCTCTTTATTGGTAGGTAACCTAAACAGAATAGACGTAGTTGGAAATTAAATTTCTAATCAGCAATAGGATTGCTAGAGAGACCTGAAATCATAGCTTAAAGACTTGGCTTGAGAAAGACAAATGAGGAATTACTTAAGAAAACTCATCAGTCAGTGTCTTGAGATATGAAGGCAAAGAGGTTAAGATGGGCTAGGAAACGTAGCTAAAAGCAATCCATCAAGGACACAGTCATTAATACGGTAGTAGTTAGCATGAAGCTTGGAAGACTAGAAACTGTATGGGCAGAAAGAATTAACTGTGTCTTCAAAAGCAATACAAATGCTCTAGAGAGCTAGTTTAAAAAGGAGAGCAATGACTTACATATCTTTTAAAACCACCCAGAAAAATAAAATAAAACAGTAACAATTTCACAGCAACAAAAATAAATCGATTTTCCGATATAGTTACCATGAAAACAAACCATCTAATCCGTTCACTATCAACACGAAAACCATGTCTGATATAATATGATGTTTACGAAGAAGCCAGAATAGAGATCTATGAAATTATATTCTATGGAAAGGTATTATAGGATAGCCTTTATCTTCATGGCAATTTTTTTATCTTTAATAAAATTCGCTGGTTATAAAAAAAAATTAAAATTTATACCGCTACAACCCATAAAGGGTTAGGGGTGCAGTACTTTGTAAGAAAGTACTGTTACTAGACCAACGGTTGTTCAAGGAGGTGATTTGGTCAGAATCGCGTTCAACCGTAATATTTTTACCCAATTTAGGGTCCGCCCACCCTAGGAGGGCCCCAGAACCAACAGGGTTGACTCACGTCTACAGTGTAACAGAAAACAATTTTCTGCCCAGCCATATTCGAACCCTTGTCCGTGGAGTTAGTTTTATCTTTCCTAAAAAACATTTTTTACCAGTTGCGAATTAACTAAAAAAAGTTAATAATTATTTTGTGGTACACTACAACAGTCCTTTATCCATGGCTTATCAACAAAAAAGCATGGTCAACAGCATAATAATACATTTCTATGCCTATGAGGCCGGTGGTTGGACTTAAAGCTTGATAAGAGGGCTTATCTAGGCTGCGGGGGCCTTAAGCCAACTAAGTTTTCCTTTTTGAAGAGAAGACTGGCTTCTCTTTCATGACTTGAGCAATGTTAGGAGAAAATGTATATAATATTGAGGGATGATGTCAATGAATTAAGATTTTCTTTATACCATCAACCATATTGTGTTGTTAAAAATTATTATAATAAATTGCCTAAACTATTAAATAGCTTCAATATAACTTATAGAGAGATATAACACTGACCGTTGCGCAAAAAATACTCTGTTAATATAGTTAAAGTAAACGACCAGTTTAGGAAGTGAATTAAAGTATGGTGACGGTATATTTACCATTACGAACCGTGATGCACCAATGTAACAAGCACTCAAAAGCTTTCATCTCTCAGGTGTCATTCCATTGCGTTTACACTGAGGCGATGTTAATACATCATTTTATACAGGGGAAAACTCTACCAGGTTGAATTTATTGTGTATTCATCTTTGTTCATTTGCCATAGTTAATTTAATTATTTTTACTCACACTGAATATAAATTTATTATTAAATTAGTAACTATCAATCAGAATAATTGAGGTAAAAATCTTGTTAGGACCACATTAAACCCACTTTGTAAAATATATTATATATTAATATTAATATTTTGGAAACGTTTCGGCCTTTTTTTTTACATTTTAGTAGCCGAGTCACTTTATTAAACCTTTTTTATTTCACGAACACTAATTAATGGAAGTATTAGTTATCAGGAGAGCTGGTGAATTAAGAATCATATTACATATAAAGTCCTTTTTTGGGGTAAAATATATTTTTTATAGTGTTTAGTCTTAAGAATATTTTTTCCTCCTTCATTCTAATCAATTTTTAATAATTTAAAATAAGTGCATTAATACAGTTTTTCATTATTTGTTCATTTTTAAGTTAAATTTAATTATAATACTCTAATTACGTAATTCGTGTGGGTTTCGAAAAAAATAAATGTTATAAAATAAAATAAGTAATAAATAATAATTTTTTTCATAAGACTGTCAGATAAATCAAACACCTAAGGTTAAAAAAGTTCTTTGTAAATTTTCTATGTAATTATGTGTTCTTTTATAATTTTTTGCTAATTAATTTTTTTTCTTTACTGTTTCAGGTAAGAAATATTGACTCATAGCCGTAAGTACACGACTCTTCATCTTTTTTCTGTATCACAATATAAACTTTATAATCGAGATTATAATTAAAGTGGAAGCCTAAGGGCTAACCGTGTTAGGTTTCGCAATTAAAGCTGCAATTATGCTTTTGTAGCTATCAGCTACGGTAATTGGATCAACCTGTAATTAGGCAGAGTAAGAAACTTCGGTCCATTTGCTACAGACTGGACCCATTAAATAATACCTTCATCACGGTCGGAAATTTTCAAAGTTCTAATAATAAAAATGCAATTAACATTTAATTATTTCGAGAAACTTAGATTGAGAAGTCTCTTCATTTTCAATATATTTGAATTTAATTTCCAGTTCCTCTAGCAATGATAATCGTTTAAGACCTACCTTCTCTGTGTGTTAAATATAGTGGGACTAACGAAACTGAAAAAGCAATTAAGAAGAAATATATGAAAAACACCGACAATCAGATAATTCTAATAGCCAAGGGAAACAAGAATTTGCTATATTGAATCAGAAATATTTTTTGTCACAAATAAAAAGTTCGAACATGAAATTTCCAGGGTAGCCGTGTGGGCTATGACGCTTGGAATAAATAACCGAGTTAATCAACGTCAAGCGTGGTCACAACTTCGATGACGTCCAGATATGGATGGTCACTCATACCAGACCACGCTTCGCCTTCTTCCTTCTCCTGAGTTAGTAAGGTCCGTCAGCCTACTGGAGGCAACCTATAGCCTGAGCGAAGGTCTGATGGCTCTACCCCGAATACCTTCATCGTGAATAGTCTCTGTGTAATGATCCTTCGGGGGCACAGCACGCGGCACAAAGATCACCAATGTATAATAAAAGGGTTCTCCTAAATAGCACCGCTATGATACTAATTTGTTTATACTATTTATTGATTTGGAAGTGGTATATGAAGTTTACATGAACATAGAACCATGATGGTGTGGGAAATATTTGATTGAAGTAACGACATAGTTTCCATCAAACTAATTCCATGTGGCCAGCAAACACGGCTTTGTGTTTGTGTTTATTTCTGACTCTGCGGTCGTTGGAATTTGAATAATTTGACGATTGAGCCGTGTGTTTGAAGTTACACTTACCTCCGGTGGAGTCATGTTAATAATTCCATTTTGATCAAACAACTACAACTAAAGCGGGGTTTCATATATAATAGTATGGTTAAGAATGTATCTTGAATAAATATTGTATTTTTAATGATCAATTAAACGGTTAATTTAGTTGATATCTAATTTGAAAATAATTATCCTTGATTATAGTTTTTAAATAATGTTTGTTTTTAAATAGATATCTAAATTACGGAGCTTATGTATATACTGAAATATTGTAACTTAAAAATATTTTTTTTTTTTATTGTTGTTTTGGAATTAATTCTGATTCAAGATTCCCAAAAGAGCACACACACACACATACTATAATTTATATTATTTTGCCCTTCATTTATATTATTAGTGGAGTCGTGACCGTGTAGTTCTGACAGAATACGGCGCTATGTTCTACCATTCCGCATAACGTCTGCTTCTATCTGTCATAGCAGCCCTCTTGTACACTAGGTAATAGTAAAATGCAGTCTGATTAAATGTTCCAATTTGTAGATAAAAAAATATTTTAAAGTGAGATTTTTAATCATTTAGAAATAATTATAGTTTACATAGTTATGACATTTTTTTTTTTTTATCAAATTAAAATACAGTTACAAAATGATTCTTCTACAAAAAGAAAATAATATTTACTAACAATAAAATAATATGAAAAAATATAAAATGGGAGCTTTTAATTATAATTTATTTGTTTTGTTACCATTGATACTCAATTTGAAGGACTTTAAGATTATTAAGTTTTGATATTAAAATTTTAAAAAATTAAGCGATAAATATAGTTTTTATTATTAAAAAAATGCATCAACATTGTTTTGCTTTACTTTAAATTGGTTTAAAAGAACCTATTATTTATAATTTTCTTGTTACAATTCACATTTTCCTACGATTATGCTCTTCAACTAAATATTGTTTTATCTAATATTTAAATAGATATCAAGGATGATGTTTTTTAATGCACAACAATGTTCAATTTCCGACATATTTTTAATTATAGATTTCTTTTTAGATGTAAATAACAAATACACTTGTGAGGTCTCTCTAGCCGACAGGGACAGAACTTTCTGTGGAAGGTGGTACCAAACAAGCCATAAACTGCCTGTTAAAGCTCATTTAGTAAAACCACTATTTTATAGCTCTCCCTACCTCCCGGCCTCTACTATTCCCTAAACGGAGCTCTGAGTTCCAAACTAACTTTACTAAATCTCTCTCTCAACTACCTCAGTGCAGCCGTCCTTAACATAGTTTATTAAATATCCTGAGTATGTGCATGTCTTTACAACTAAATATATAGTTAATTCACACTATATTTCAGACAAATAAAAATATATAACTATATAGGCAACAAACTCTGAACCGTTCTCGGACACTGCCTCTGATGTTATTACACTATCCCTTTGAACTTCATTTCATGTGTTGTATAGAGCTGCTAAGGTATATTGTAGTTTGTGTAATGAGAGGAACTGTGTGGGTTTTGGTTTGAAAGTCTTCTTTGTAGAGCTTCATCAATAGACTGTAAGTCTACCTAAGTGCCTCTGTTATACGTGGTTCTTTGCAGAACATCCCCAATGTAGTCTAAAGAAAGTAGAAAGCAAGTTGTTTCAATTCGTTTACATTCACAGTCTCATCTATCTACATATAGCAAATGTACAAAACATTAAATATTCATTGATGATCCTTTAACAATCTGTGAATAACTGTTTGATTTGTAAGATTTCGCAGTGACCCTAACACTCGTCCCTCCTTTCTCATAACTGGAACAATATATGCAGCATGGCTGCTCCTGCATTGGATGCTAATCAGCCTACCCAAACCCAATATTGTTCCAATTACATCCTATATTCTCCCGATCGTAATGGTATACATCAGTATATGGAAATTAAATACTGAGATAAATAAGCAAAATAAAAAAAGAAGTATGTTTTATTCGATAACAATGTTCCAAAAGCTAATTAGGAAATATGAAACAAAAATTGTACTGCTTTATCTATTTTTAATTTATAGACTATATAAAAATATTTATTGTACATATGCCTTTTTTAAAGGTATATGAAGTAATCTCATCTCATAAAAAAAAAAAAATTCACATCTTTCAGATATTCAAACATAACGTAATTATTTTTCAAATATCTTCAATTTACAAAGACCTTAATGTTCCATTTGTAACCGATCTAGCCCGAACCAGATATCAATCCTTGCATTATAAACTCCCTAACCACTCAAACCCATTAGTTTCTAATCTTGCTTCCTCTTTTATTCCGGACAATCCTCCGAGACGTCTGAAAAGAAGTTGGTTTCGAGACCTTATATTGTAAAAAAATATCTTCAATTTAAAGATGTATTTATAGGTTGGGACCACGGAAAAACTGTGTTGAGCTAGTCTTTACTTTTATTTTTTGTAATATGAAAAAGTCATGGAAGTCCGCTAGGTATTCTTGATGGACTGAGCATTTGAATAATACTCACCCTTCCCGGCTCGAGTGTTGGAGTGTATGAGGGCATTTTTCGTAAAAATAATTTTCATGAGATATGTTTATTAAAAAAAAAATACGTATTCAAACAATTAATGGCACATAGACAACGGGAAAAAAATCTGCCTGTCGAAGCTGGTCTGCACTATTGACTACAACACATAAATAACAAAACTTAAAAAAAAAAATATTTATTTGTAACAGTAAATCAACAATTCAGTAAGTTAAAACAACAATATGGTATTGGTGTTCAAAGAAACAAAACAATAATATCAAACTTTTAACAAACTGTGGTATGGTATTGAATCCTCACGTAATTCAACCCAGCTCTTTTCACTGTAACCTGTTGGACATAGTTGCTATTAGCTCTCCAATTATAAACTGAATAATTGTTCTAGAGAGCAGGTGCCCTGCCCAAAATTTATTATTCCGATTTCACTATATTTGTGACAGGTTCCCAAGAAGTGAATAGTATTTTCCTTTTGTTCCGAGTTACATCCCGGCTAGTTATCTATACCATCATAGAACCATGGTTTTACACTTAAATTGAGTGATTCCGCTCTAAAGCGGAAAATCGACCAATTCGATACCAGATGAAAATTATTATTAAAACATGGCATTTCTTTTTCAACCGCATGTAAGAGAAAAACTATATCGGATACATTTAAAATGTTTTTCATAATACTAAATAAAAACTCCAATTCATAAAGCTTATGCTAATTCGGATCTATAGGAATTTCAACTATTTGTGGAATATATATATATATATATATATATATATATATATATATATATATATAAGTAAGTGACCAGTTATTTTCCCAAATTACTATTTGGTACAATTTTGTTCTTTGCTTGCATACTAAAAAATTCCTGGGATATAACTTATGTTTAATGAACTTTGATGAATGAATCTTTCAAATTAAGTGCGTCTCAAACTTCTGAAATCAAGCTACATTATATTTCCGGGTAAATTTAATATTGATTATTGCTAATAAGTCAAGAAAGCCACAACAAAGCCTAAACACCGGCGGTTGTTGACTAATGAAGACAGGGTAAGATGACATCTTGCTGTTTCCATAGATACCATTCACCAAGCGATCTATATCGGGATCTCACCATCCGTCTTCCTCTGGCCACAGTGACATATAATGTCAAATTTTTTAGATTCCTTCAATAATCTTTATCATTTATATAAAGTTTAATTGTATTTATAATAAATTTAAATAGATTTTTAAAAATGAATGGAATATATTTTATGAAATAGCATTACTATACTCTTCAATAGAATATCTAATCTGAATTCCTTCCAATAACTTATAAACCTAGTTCATTCAGTTCACCGATCTGTTTGAATTATCAATTTGTGAAAGATGAAACATTAAAGTGAATTTAAAAGTAATATCCGTTTATTTTCTGCTTCTGTGCTGTACTTATCTTTAGAAATTAATTAAGCTTAAGGGAAAAAAATCATTCCATTATAAAAGTAATAAAA
>NW_027113479.1:32410-35929 GCF_000696795.3 Halyomorpha halys
GAGAGAGAGAGAGAGAGAGAGAGAGAGAGAGAGAGAGAGAGACTTATTATGATATAGTTGTTATACATTCTACATGATTATATTTACATCAAATGAATAGGAAATGTAAATAATTTTAAATACGATAACTTTTTTATATGAATTCAGTTCACTCCAGTCTTAAGAAATGGTAATTTAGAGAATAATCATTGTATCTTGAAGTTTTAATTATAGTGTCAATATACTCATCGTATTCTTTGTTACAATTTTTAAAGCATTTATAGTTTATTAATAAATCCTTTGAAGAAAAAGTCTATTTACCAATAAACATCTCATTCTCTACGAACTGTAAAAATAAAAATTATATATCTGTACAAAAATATTAGTAACTAACTGGATTTTAATATAGAATAAACGGGAAAAATCGTAATTCTATTTCATTAATAAGTATATAATTTAAACTTGATGTTAGTAAATAACCCAGATAAACCATATAAGCTTGACATAAATATTCCTGTATAACACGTATATGTATCGTGTACTTGTTTAGTATGACAATTGTTTTTGCATAGGAATCTTTCAGTCACTTATATTTCTAAAAAAAAAAATATTTAATTTTTATATTTATTTTGAATGGTAGTAGTTTTATTCTATTTTAATTACTATCGTAAATAGTTTAGTTTCTAAATCTAAAAATGTTCCTGATTCATAATTAAAGGATTAAAAAATAAAATAATAAATTCAACAAAAAGGGTACGAAGTATTGACTAAGAATCTTTCCGAAGAGATATTAAAAAAACTAAATATTAATTTCTTTATGATCCCTGACTTAATCAAGAGCCCTGAAGACTTTAAATTTCAGACACAGGATATATTATAAATGCGGTGGTATTATAGGATACTATAGAGGGCTGCCCAGAAGGGAGGGGGAGCATGGGGCAGGTTGCGCTCACAAATTTTGTTATGAGAGTGTAGGCTCATTTTTACTGGGTTATGAATTTTTGGGAGGGGTCATATATTTGTAGGGTTTTCAGTTAGAGGAAACTTTCATACCAATATTTTTTTTATGTTTAATTAAATAAAAAATTAAGATATATGTTCTAGTAGATATTGAAGTTTGTTAAATATTTTTTGTAATCAGTTAGAATTTCAAAAGTTTATCAACATCTTCATTTCAATTTACGTATGAAACAATACTGCCATAAGAAAATTTAACATTATTTTTTTAATCTAGCGGATGATTGTTGATAGTCCATTTAAAAGTAAGATAAACAGCATACAATGTTTTATTGTTTACCGCGCGACGACATTCAAGTCTAGTTGGCAACAAGAGTGTAGTTAGCTCAGGTTTGACGGGAAGTAGTTCCAGTTTGTTAAAGTCCTTCTGGTATCTAACAAATTATTTATTTTATCTAAATTGAGATGTATTTATGTTTGTCTTACGTCAGTTATTATGAATACTAATATACATTCAATTATTAGTTCATAAATTACTTAATAAATGAAACCATAATGTTTTATGGTTATAGAGCCAATAGATTCCAACAAACAGAAGGTATATATGCTGAAGGAGGGAGGTTCAGTGAGCAAACAAGGACCTGGTTTCATATCCTTAGAGAGAACAGCAAACAGATATGTGAGTTGACATTTCAAATCCTGCCAGTTTCCTGCTACTCCCGACTAACGAACTTTTCCATCAGCAGGCCCACAGAGATTAAAGATGGCATGACATGGAATGACAGAGGGCGGAGATCGACTGCAATTACCGGCAGCATATGCTCACTTGATTAGCCGAGCGAGACAGTTGTCACTTCTAATTGAACATCGATTCCTCTGTTACGCCAAATTGTTCATCAGGCTATATTCAACGCTTATTGCTATTGCATTTCTTTTAATCCTTTCTACATGTGTTTTGTCGTTAAACGTAGAACTAAAATCGGAGAATTCTAACGAACTACTGCATTTTTTAAAAAAAGGACATAATATATTATAATTACAGAAAAATAGGATTTAAGTTTTAAAAATTATACTTTTTGAAATGAAATATTGAATCACAATATCACTGGAATTAATACTATATATTTATTTTCAGTCAAGAAAAAAGTTATCTATAATTAAATATATACATGTTTATTTCACTGTACCATGGAATTATATTTTTGCTGTTGGTAAAGACCAGCAGTAGTGGTAGTAGAGATAAACATCAGCGAAATAGAAAAAAGTGGCAAATATGACAGTGTAAACAATATTTTTATATATACTGAATCTTTATACCCAGTCCCTAATTCATTTATTTTATGTAGAAAATCGCTTATTTTAAACATTAGTTTCTTGTTCATAACATTAAATTTTGTCGTTACGTAAAGCTATATCTATTATGATTGAGAGTAAACAATCAGGAAATTTAATAAATGAATGTATGAAATGTGTTTAGTTATAGAATAAAATACAAAAACTGGATCTATTTAAATAATTAAAAATACATAGGCAATAGAAAAATATCTGTCTGTCGAAGCCTTTGTACAATTTCCAAGTTACAAGTAGGTAGGACATCCTAAATAAACTACTGATGTCGGTAAGGACCTACATTATGACATGCGATGAAATAGCTTAGGCATCAAAAGAGAAGCCGACCAAGGGAAACAATGAGGAGGCAGGATCAGTGAGGTGACCCCCCGTTTTCGAAGTAGGGAAGGATAGGCTAGGTAGCACAAGGACAAAGGAGTCAAAGAGACTAGAGAGTCAGTCGGAAGCAGTATAGAGGTACAGAAGAAGTTGAACAGCTAAGAAGGACTGACATCTCCAGATAGCCTCGGGCGATGAGGATCCGAAGACATAATCTATGACACTGTAAAGCCCGCCAGACCCATCAAGATAAGTAAAATCCTCAGTTGATATTTTGGTAATGTCAATCAATTGATAAAATATAGACTCAATATTACTATTATAGATCTAGAGCCTGGCATTCCTCAATTCATAGTAATTAATCTTTAAGTCAATAGGTCTACAGTACTTATATTTATCGATTATACGTAAATTTTATATAGCTGTAAACATAACCTAATGCAAACCAAATTTCAGTTTATAATTTAGAATACCTGCATGCCACCTCATTATCATAGTCTAATAAATTAGTAAACATGGAGCCTAATAAATTACTTACATATAATGATATCTAGTACATCATGGCAAGGTGGTCTATGGTATTTAGCCCTTGGAATTAATATATTACACACATTTCTAAGAATTTTAAGTCAGTTCCTATCAGGAACCGATAGAGATATATAATATAAGTATAAATAAATAAAATGCTGTCGTGGAACCCCCTTTAGTAGAGGGAATATGGGCGAGCTGGGACAGTGATTTGAGGAGCCAATCAGAAGCCAGCATTTTGATGACGTCACACATGGCGGGAGATTTGAATTCAAATATTCGGCTCGACTCACCCTTAACCACCCACGTGGTCTGTCACGTGGTCTATCACGTGATCATTAGGCAGCCAATGAGAGGCCAGTATTTGGTCACGTGACCCCCTGGCGG
>NW_027113480.1:0-269 GCF_000696795.3 Halyomorpha halys
TCCTTCCCAAGATTTTCAAGTGTATATGAAACATACAACATATTTACTTATTGTACAGTTGTAAATTACATTAAATAAATAAATTTAAAAAAAAATATTCGTATTTGATTATATATAGCGTGCGGTAATTGACATCTGTAACATAAAAAAAGTTTGTTTTTTTTACAGCTGTTACGAAAAACAACTATACAGATATTTGCTTCTATGACAATTACTGAACTTGTGTGAGGTTGAACTGCTCACCTTTACTACTACACTACTTCTAGTGA
>NW_027113480.1:6469-6813 GCF_000696795.3 Halyomorpha halys
ATTAGGATTAAGTTTTTTATTAGATTTAAGTTTGTTAAATTCAGAAATAATGTGTGCCCCAACACATTACACTCTTTTATAAATTCTGACAACAAAATACACTCAAAAAGACTCCTTAGAATGTAGATGTTCTACAGAGAAAGGAGAAAGTTCATTGTTTATAAATACGCCATTAAAATTTTGAAGGGGTTTTGAAAAAAAAAAAAAGGGTAGCTCAGCGAGTAAGATGCTGCTCTGGAATATGGGTTCGAATCCGGCTGTAGCAGATAATTATTTTTTTAAGTTACTGTAGGCGTTTGTCAACCCTATTTTTTTCAAAATACATTACTTACAAAGTGCTGAAC
>NW_027113480.1:9487-9849 GCF_000696795.3 Halyomorpha halys
TTACTACAAAATTCGAAATGTTAGTGAGTCATATTGTTTTTGTTGTGATAAATATCATGTCATGTTGTGTCGTGATCTACAAAACAATTTTATAGTGTTTTAAAATATTAGATTTAAAATTATTAAATTGTTAGTTAAAAGGCTCAAATCACTTCAGAATTTCAAATCAAACTTGTTTACATTTACTTGAATAAAATTCATTTAACAATTTAAAAAAAATAAATAAAGCAAGAATCATTTTTGAAATTTTAAATCAATTTTTTTTTTCTTTGATAATTTTTATGGACCACTTTTATTGAGAACACTAATTATTAGTAGTAATAGTACAGTCTATGATTCCACTTCTATTTATCAATTCTTCT
>NW_027113481.1:0-1910 GCF_000696795.3 Halyomorpha halys
AGTGAAAAGAAACTCGGAATGAAGAAACGGAATTCACAAGTGTTGTATACATACATTTGCGATATAGGTTAAGAATTTTAAAATTGTTTCAGTTAAGTCAAATTGCATATCTGATTTTGAATCGTATCGTATTGTAAGCGTTCTAGGGAAAATATTTTCGGAGATATTATTATTTTTTAATCTATTGCTTATGATACAAAAAATATAAAGTTATTTTATTTAATTCTAATATCTAATTCTACATTATTTTAATGCTAAAAAGTATTTGTAAAAAAACTCATCGATTTATTTAAATATTTAAGAAATTGTTGAATTATAACGTTATAATACCTCACTTGTAGTACACAATAGGTACTAGGTGACAATATGTTGCTGTTGTGATATGAACCTGTTGCTTCCATTCACAATGAATTAAATTCATTAATTCTGCAACGGCATTGATCTTTATTTAAGTTATGTTCTATGAATATTTTATAATAGTTCAAATGTATTATGGTGTGAGTTAACATTTGTTAAATGTTATAAAGTTTTAATTATTATTTCCCGTTATTTTCTGAAATTGGAATAAGTTATGTCGGACTTCTAATATAATAGTTGAAACTACTTGATTAAATCATTGGAGTTAGACGTTTTTACTTCTAATGACGTTAACACTACATTAGGCGCAGTGTGCAGCCTTTGTAGCGGAGGGAGTAGAGGCGTAACCTCAGAAATCTCGAAACTACATCGCTGGTCCGGTGCCATCTTGAGTGGTTTGATTTTTATTTCTTGGTGGCCCCACTGAATGAAAACTCGACCCTCCCGAACTAATTAGAATAGGTTGGTTACCTATAGTATACTGACCCCTCTCCGTATGTCTGATATGAGTAGGTTCAGGATAAACGAAAACAAAATTGGGTTCAGTGCAAATTTATTGAAACTCATATCATATAAGTTATTGTAATGATTCATGTAAAATTTTTAAATTGATTTTTTTTTCACGTTTAACATCATCATTTTAACAAATTTTCATCAATATTAGTAGACAAGTAAACTAGGCTGAAGTATTTTTTTTAAATATAATTATTTTATGTATTTAACTTAGATATCCTTGAAATACATATTTTTAGGGGAAAAAATCGTCATGCTATCAACCTAAATTTTGCCAATTTCGAAAATACCAAAGTATGATCCATTAGTGAGATTTAAAGAACTTTTCTAAAGAAAGTAAAAGTTTTTAGGGAGTCGGTAAATTCTTTTAGGATCTCTTCCTTTACATAATAAGTGTCAGTTAGAAAGTTACCACAGACTGGGATCTTGCGTAATATAAATTGATATATTTTGAAAACATAATCTGTCTATGAGCTAGATTGTTCCGAGAAAGTTATATTTGTATATTTAATTGTTTTATTTGTTGTTTTCATCGTTCGTTCTTTAATAACATCGTTTCAAAAAACTTTTTGTTTTGTAGTTTGATACTGATTACTAAATACGGTACTAAAATGAGTTGCAATATATGTGAATGCAGCGTGATAAAACGAGAAGATTTCATTTTCTTTTCATTTTCATCGTGTTTGCATGAATCAAATAAATTCTCGACAAAATAAAAAGCTGCCTGGAAATGTGAATAATGTATGTCAGAGATGAAAAATATAAACTGGAAACCAATGGTGTCATTACTCACGTGTGTCACTACTAAGTGTTAGAAATGCAAGAAATGTTCGAACAACAAAAAATTCAGTGAACTAACTTTTTTAAATATTTTTTTCTTACTTTTAGTTGCTCCATCAAAGTAACAATGGTATAATAATATGCTAGCATATTAAACCCCAATTTTTTTTTACTTAGGTTTGTTCTATAACTTTGTTTCAATTTAAATTATTCTTAAACTTTTTATATCCATTTTTGAGGATTTACTGTGGATTTTTATG
>NW_027113482.1:0-2545 GCF_000696795.3 Halyomorpha halys
GACTGCTCTACTGTATCCTTTGATAATGTTGCTCTTACCCCATCGAGCAGATCCACTACCTTGGGACAAACGACTAGCTTGAAATCCTCACACAATACTGAAAAGCAGGAAACTGCAAGTTGATTTGGACTGTTACAACACTTACTAGACAAACGATCTAAACTTCCAATCCATTACGAAATATGATTTACATGACATAAGGCCTATTTGGACAGGAGTTTAACTCTGAGGCTACACTTAATCTTCGAATTCCTTTCGTATCAAATCCTTACAATCCAAAATCCTAAATACTCCTTACCAGAAATGAAATCATCTTTAAGGACTTCAATGTACCATATGTAACCGATATAGCCCGAACTAGGTATCAATCCTTCCATTATAAATTCCCTAACCACTCAAACCCACAAGTTTCTAACCTTGCTTCATTTTCGAGTAAAAATTCTATTAGAGTGGTACCAATTGGTGTTTTTCCTACACGTCTGTATCATATTTTTTTAATATAATATCAGATTTACTAGATGTATTTTCATGTAAATACATTTGCAAATTTAAATAACTAGATGGTTACAAATAAAATCATAATAATGCTTTGGAAAAAAAAAGTATTTTTTTAAAGATAATAAGAAGATTTAATATGAATTTTGCTTCTATTAAAGGATTGCCTTTCTAATAGCATTTAAGTAATAAAGCTAATCGGCTTTAGTTGTTGGCCGACAACAAGATCCGGAGTAATCTCCTTACCTGGGACTACAGTGGACCCTGGGGTCCTTGTGCTTCCGTTCAGTCACTGCTCTCTACAAACATTATTTAAACTTTTTCAGTCCACGAACATAACCTACAAATTATTTTGGGCAACACGAACAATAAATATGTAATTTATAAGAATTATATTTTTCTTATGGAATCTTGGATTTAAAAGTATGCGTGACAATATTTTTACAAAAATAATAAAAGAAAAATTTTAATTTTAATCAACGATCAAAATTGTTGTTTTGAAATTAACCTATCCTAGCTCCTAGACTCATTTAAGGCTAGATTTAAAACGTGAAATGTCGGTTCCCTTTCAGCCTCGAAGTTGACGTATTATATTAATTTTTTTTCCTTGAGTTAAATATGTCCCTTTTTAAGATAATTCTCAAACTTACGAATATACTTTACTAGCAGAGAACTGTTCTTAATTCTTACGGGTCTCAATTAAATTACCTGAGGAATGTAATTTATAACATAAAATATAATAAAATAACACTAAAAAAATATATAAAGATATATAGATAAAAGAGGTATTGAAGAAGGAAGTCCAATAAATAAACATTGTAATACAATATGAACCCCTGTAAAACATAAATAAAGTTAAATATAAGATGGTCAGGGTTGCGGTTAAAAAAGAACAAATAGTTTTTAACTATTTAATGTCCGAAGTTTCGCCCTACTTTGCAGGATTTCATCAGG
The DNA here is from genome assembly GCF_000696795.3 of Halyomorpha halys. Lineage (NCBI taxonomy): Eukaryota > Metazoa > Arthropoda > Insecta > Hemiptera > Pentatomidae > Halyomorpha > Halyomorpha halys. The sequence continues at coordinate 1,450 of NW_027113482.1, forward strand.
GCTAAAAATATCGTATATAAAAAGAGCATTATAACAATGAGGTAAATTAAGGTAGGATACATATTATGTAAAAATTAAGTAATAAGAAAATATATAAATAAAAGGAAGGAAGACATAATATAAAATAAACAATGATAAGAATAAAAAATTGTAACAATCGTAAGAATAAAAATTAAAAATTTTGTAAAATATATAGTTATAAAAGTAAAGGAAACGTATAAGAAAAAACAACAGAGAAGTAGATATGGGAACACAAAATTTAAAAACACTAACAGAAGGAGAATGAATAAGAAAGTGTGTCAATTAAAGTCTGTTAGTGTCTTTAAATTTTGTGTTCCCACATCTACTTCTCTGTTTTTATTTATTTATTTTTTTATACATACGTCTTTTGTATTTGTTTAACTGTATATTTTACCTTATTTTTAATTTTTATTCTTATGTTGGTTACAATTTATTATTCTTATCATTTTTTATTCAAATTTATTTTATATTAATACTATTTTATGTCTTGCTTTTATTTATACATAATGTTTCAACCACTTAATTTTCACATAATATGTATCCCACCTTAATTTACCTTATTGTATCTTATTCTTGTCGTGTTCTTTGTTGTTTTTGGTATATTTTAGCTCTGATGAAGCTCTGCAAAGTGGGACGAAACGTCATAAATAGATTAACGGACATTAAATAGATAAAAACTATTTGTTCTTTTTTCGACCGCAACCCTGACCATTTTATATATAACTTTATTTAAGTTTTGCAAGGGTTATACAAGTTATACGGTCAACTATATATATATATAGAAAATAAATTTAATATTGATCAATCCAGTGTTCGCTTCGTTCGAAGTCTTTTATATAAGAATATAAATTAAACAGACCAGTTAAGGCACCGCTGTAATTTAGCGATGTGCCAAGAAATGTGTAAATTTATTACCGTTTCGCCTTAATCTAAATGCTTTTTATAGAATATAAATCAAATGAATAATTTTATGACTCGAGAAATAAAAGCCTTAATATTTTTTTCTTTTAGACGCCTTCTTTTGTTGTCCTCTAACCATTTCCTGGAGTTTTGAAATAGTTGAGAAAGGTTTGCA
>NW_027113482.1:3502-4388 GCF_000696795.3 Halyomorpha halys
CTGTGGGTTCGACTGCTCTCCTGGGGCCCACCCAGCCTCTATCAAATGAGTAGGCTTAATTAGCGAAAATCCTGGTGGTTAAGAATGATATATTGAACAAAAATACAAAAATTTAATATAAGTACCTATTTCTAATTTATTTATTGTTATTTACAACTGTATAAAAATGTATACAACAAGCAAATTTGTTGCTAGTGATAAAATGACATTATAAAAACATGTTGGGATTCTACTCATTCAGAACTCCAACAACATTTCTTGAAGAGAAGATCTCGAGGCAATCTCTCAGACGCCTAGGAGGATTATTTGGTAATGAAGGAGAAGGCAGGGTAGAAATATGTTGGTTTGGGAAGTTTATTATGGAAGGATTGGTATCTGGTTCTAGCCAAATCGGCAACATATTGAGGTCCTGATACATGACTTGATTTGTGACACATTAAGGATTTTGGATTGTAAAGAGTGAACTTGGGAGGAATTTGATGGTTTAGTGAAGCCCCAAAGCTCAACTCCTTAGAACGTTTGTTTAGTAAATGTTGTAATAGACGAGCTGTTTCCTGTCTTTTCAGTCTTGTGTGATGATTCTATGTCAGTAGTTTGTCCTGGGCCCTGTTTCATAATAAAGTACAAACTAATACTATTAGTCTTGTAGACTTATCTTAATTCAATTACACAGACTTCTACAATAATAACTTGTTTTAGTATTTTTTAATTCCTGCAATATCCTTAATAGTCATCCTATAATGAAAAAATAAGCATTAATATTATTACCACACTTGTACTATGAACTAATACTATTAGTTTTCATTATGAAACAGGCCCCAAATGTAGTCCTAAGTAACGGATCTGTTCGACAGGAATAACTGGGGTATTATTAAAGGATGCTGTG
>NW_027113482.1:7423-7799 GCF_000696795.3 Halyomorpha halys
TATTACTCTTAAATATGAGTTTTTGCTACCCTATTTATTTCAATTGGTCCAAAAAAAAAAAACCGGTTTCAAAGGAAACATTTAAAAGTATTGTCCTAGTGTTTGTGCCTGTGACCTTTCCAAAGGTTGATAAGATGAAGGTAACTTGTTCAAAATGTTCTCAGTTGATGATGGAGAGGTTTCATGAAGAAGAAATTTTAAGCCATTACAATCTCACATAGAAATAAATTAACATTAATATATGAAATAATCTCACAATATCCTACAAAATAGTATTTTTAATTCCATTATTGGTAATTATAAAAGAATATTGATATTTTGATAAATGGTCTCGGATTCATTATATATGTTTCCCATAAATAGATTCTCCCAATCT
>NW_027113483.1:0-339 GCF_000696795.3 Halyomorpha halys
CCCTCAAAACGCAATTCTCCCATTCACGTTTCAGTCTACCTCTCGGAAGTTTACCCGTCGGTTTAGTGTTTATTATATTAACAGGTATCTGTTTGTTTCTTATAGTACAAGATATTCGTATTCCATTAATTTTGTCCAAATCAATTCAAATCAAATCTTAGAAAATATCTTGAAAACTACCATCCCTACGACGAAACGTGTTATATGCTACTTTATAACATATTAAACTAGCTTTCATAATGATGTGTAGATAGTTGACCATAGATTAATGATTGGAGAAGTTTGTCGGGGGGTGCGGTCAGCAAAGAACAACATAAATAAACAAAACCATATTTATTT
>NW_027113483.1:3399-4017 GCF_000696795.3 Halyomorpha halys
CAATGAAAAGAATAAAAAACAAGTAACAATGGTAAGAGTAAAATACGTTTATTTTATCTCAGTTTTTTTCTCCCCCGTATTGTTTTTGTTATATACAGTTATATACATCTCCTGTACTTTTTTAGCTTTATATTTTACGTATTTTTATTTGAAACTTTTACTCTTACCATTGTTACTTGTTTTTTATTTTTTTCATTGTATCTTATCTTTTTATTTTTATTCCTATCATTGTATCTTATCATAGTTTCATTTTGTACCTTTATAGCCCTGATGAAGCCCTGCCAAGTGGGGCGAAACGTTGGAAAATAAAAAGTTGTTAACTATTTTTGTTTCACTTTTGACCGCAACCCTGACCATCTTCTTATATATATACATATAGATTGATAATTGAGAATTGATTAAATACCAATCGCTTCACAAACGATGTCAAAGTAATAACTCTGTGGGGTGGTTTCCCTTAAGAAAACAAGTGATTTGATTAAATTCTTAAACTGTTTCAATGAAAAAGATGAAATAATATTTTATCCTTCTCTTATCAGTGTGTCAAAATAAGTCTCATGTATTCTTGTAGATGAGCTTATCCTAATAAATTTGACCATTCTGTTGTAGATGAATTTA
>NW_027113483.1:4593-5270 GCF_000696795.3 Halyomorpha halys
ATGTTAGGTTACTTGCGCTTAGTTTATGGTATGATCGTGTTAGTATTGTTTTAGTTTCAGGTCTTCATCAGAACAAAAAGTGATAACAACCATCATTCAGAGAAACAAAATTGAAAAGAAAGATTATACTAACAATTTGGAATCATACAAAATATTAAATTAAATTAAATGATACAAAATAGGTGATTGATAACTATGGAATCAGTCAGTAGTAGATTGAGAACAGAGAAAGATGAAATATAGTATTATATAGGTAAGAAGATATGTATAAGATAAGATGTAAGTAGTGTATAAAAAACTGAAATACAATTTGAATCATATATTTCATTTCTCTTTTACTTTGTTCAAAATGTTTATTCAAATTGTTTTTCAGTTGTATATACACTACTTACCTATCTTATCTTATACATATCTTCTTATGTATATAATATAATATTTCATCTTTCACTGTTCTCAATCTGTTACTTTCTGATTCCATGGTTATCAATTTAATATATTTTGCATGATTCCAAATTCGTTAGTATAATATTTCTTTTCAATTTTGTTTTTTTGAATAATGGTTGTTATCTATTTTTGTTTTATAGCCCTGATAAAAACCTGAAACTCAGGTCTAAACGTCGGCATGAATAAATAATTTTTTGTTTATTTATGTTATTTTTTGCTGACTGCACCCTTCC
>NW_027113484.1:0-24616 GCF_000696795.3 Halyomorpha halys
AAAAAAAAAAAAAAAAGATAAATATTGATATTTCTTTAATAATATGCTCTATTGATTACTTCTGCTACTTAAATATTTACACAATTTTACAGTATCAGCTATTTTCTGGAAGATCTTAAGTCTCTAAATAAAGGAAGGACTCAACATCAAGTAGAAGCAGAATTGAAAAACATCAACCTCTAAGGGCTTCTTCATTAATCCTCCTTGCCTTCTACCAATAATAGCTTAGGAAAAAAAATAGTATGCATCAGAAATGTTTTACTTCCACCGAAAACATCTATTAATTAGTGTTGCCATCAGTTTCAATTAAAGTATGTATATTATGTTTATGGATTAGCTCCATCTTAGCAGAACTGAGGTAGACACCAAAGCCTTTATCAATGTAAAAAGAATTTAATAATGTAATGTATACAAAAATGTATTTTTGCATTTGTACAAAAAAAAAGAAAAAAAAAGTCAATTGCATGTAATATAAGCTTTTAATCATGAATAATTTTAAAATAATTTATTGTATATTAAAATGGTTGATTAAAATTTATTCTAAATAATTCTTATGAAGCATGGCAGTTCTAGTTTATCTAATGAGAAAAGTTATTTTAAAATATAAATTGTCGACTGCTGTTATTTATGGTATATTAAATTTTTAAAAATGTATTTGTCGGGAATAATAAATTACTCTTTCAAAACTTCAGTCCAACTTAATTAAATAAAATATTTCATGTTATTTGTAGTTTATATATAGGGAGTATTCTTCAATATAGGATGTGATTCCGCATTGGCTGTGAATGATTAATCTCTTTGTGTTGTTTTTTAAATGAAAAATAAAGTAGTTACTTTTAAATCTTTGTTAACAAATTAATCATGACAGGTTTTACTGTATTGGGTTAGGAGACTCTCTGATAAAAGGATTGTAGTATTGTACCCGATTAACTTCCTGATTAAGAATGATTAGCTGTTATAGAATTAAACCAATTACTTTTATTGAAATTAGAGAATTTTTATTAATCTAGCTGCAGAAAAGGCATTTTTAATGCAAGAAAATATTTCATACAGTTCATTGATGTAAATTAATCCTTAATCAGAAAACAATATATGAAAGTTAATTTTTATTATTATTTTACAACGTAATTGTTGATCAATAGAGATATATAAATTTTATAGGCAATATTTTGTTTTGAAAATAATTTCTTTTATTTTCAAATAAATAAATAAAATAATTCTGTTTAAACTAATTTTAAATTTATTTAAAATTTAAAGAAAAGTTGATTACACATTTAAGGTTAGAATACTTAGTTACTTTTATGTCACATTTTAACAATAAAATGTATCTTAAGGAATCAGAGTTAATAATACTAACAAATCCTTTAAGGAATAACTTTTCAAACTGTAAAACTGTCTTGATAGAAGGTTTCTAAGATGCATTTGGCCAACGGTATTAAATGGAAAAATTCCAACATTATTTTATTTTATATTTATTCTAATTAAATTATTAAAAATACAATTAAAATTTATTAAATGTTGATTTGAAACCATAAATGTATCTATAACAAAGGGAAAAGATAAATGCATATTCCCACATCTGCCATTCCAAGAGATCTGGAAAAGTGAAGAATAAAAAAAAAGGAGTAGATAGATTTGATATTGATTAACATGTAACTATTATTTAAAACCAAATCAAACATTATAATATTTTTTAAATTATCTATGTTTTGAAACACTTGATAAAGAGTTTATGTTTTGTTAAATATGTTTTTAACAAATCTTTTTTTTTTAAACAACTATCCAGTTCCTGTAAAATAGACATTTTACAGCTGACATTTAATGTAGACTAGAACTGTCCTTATTCCTAAAAAAATGTGGATGTAATCAATCATTTTATGCTATTTCATTTCAAATATTTATCTTCCTTAATTTTCTTAACATAAGAAATACTAAAAGAAAAAAAAATTAAACATTAATATTGTAGCTGAAGGAGCACTAATTTTTCATTTCTTACAATCATAAAATTTGCAATAAAGTTTTTCACTGGCATAATGGATAGGAATCTTAGTATGTAAACAATAATGTTTAAATAGAACCATGATTAAAGAAAAACATTAAATTAATATTCATAATTATTCCATTATTTTAGTGCCTTCAAGTGATACATTGCAATAGGGGTAAAATATTTTTGTAGAACTGAATTTCTTTTAATGATTGCATATCATTACTTAAACCTATTTTTTAATTCAACGAGACTGTGACTGAGCAACTGATGTTGCATTTAATATTATTCGAGTTGCAATAGATAATCTTTTGTTAAAAATCTTTAAATACACAGTTGATAACTATTGTGATTCTTGTCCAAAATATTCTTATACTTTGAAATCTAATAAATTAAGAAGAATTGATAAATTATTATTATCTTTAATATATTAGAAAGTAATTTTATATGTTATAATATTTATATAATTACATTTATATGGTTTCTTTATATTATAACAATTTTTTTTTTTATTTCATGGTGTATGTGACAATCTGTAATACTGTTGTCATGAGACTATCTCAAAAAGACAATCTGAAGTAATAACTGAACTTAGTTATGTTGTGAGCTATGAATGGGGAATGATTATTCTATAATATTGAGCCTTGCTTTACTTAATTTATAATCCTAGAAATCTAAAATTATGACCATAAAAATTCAAAAGCATATGTAGGTAGGTCATTTTAAAAGGCCAAATTGAGCAGACCAAAGTATTATGTGAAAATTTTATAATATTTCATATCAAAGAGGTTAATCCAAAGAAATTAACCAATTTATCTTACTAATTTAATAGAAAGATTTTAATTAGTCTTCAATTTTTTCTTTAAACTGACTTTGATTAATGTGTTAATTAAACTTAGAAACATAAAGATAACCTTTCAAATTACTATATAGTTGTATTTAAAATATTTTTTGAAAATTCGGATTTATTTAAAATATTAAATAAAAATGTATAGCATTTAATTTGAATGTTAAAGCTCACACCTGACTGAACGTAAATGAAGCAGTAGAACTTAAAATTATGAATTAGAAATGAAGGTGCCAATCATTTGAAACATAAATCAAAGATTTAATTTTCTTACAAAATTGCCGGAGTAAGCATTTGTTATACTTATCTTGGATTTGATTATTATAGATATCAATTAAGTTAAAACATCAGTAGTATATTCTGGCACATTATTACATAATGGATCTTATTCTGTTTGATCATGTTAATAAGTAAAGGTTTATAATTTAATAGAAATATTTCCTCTTTACGTGTATTTTCACATTTGATTTATTGTAAACTTGTCCAATGAGATATATTCAGAAACCAAATTTCTTTCCTGGTTTATAAGACATAAGCTGGGTAAAGTAGAAATGTAAAATACTATTACCCTTGTATATTGACTATTTACATAATTTAAAAATAGAGTAAATATTATTTGAAATTATCAAACTGAAATAATTTTTATTTTAATATTATTATTCTTTGACAGCCAATCAGTCTTTATTTGCAATTAGGGCTCTGTGCCTCATTTAGTATAATGTTAAATGTATCACATAATTCAATTATTAGTGGTAACAATTATCCATGATTAATTAGTGATAACCAATAATCAAATATTTGATGTTTCCCATTATCATCAAGTTGTCGAAGTTCTATGAAAGGAACTGTGATAATTTATGTTTGTATTGAGTCCAATCTAACCCAGTACTGATTGTGCCCTTCCATAAGTCACAGGTGGTTGCACATGGGTATTTTACTCACTTATCAGTTTTCAAATTATATATTATTTAATTCACAAATTTCAAATAACATTAAATTTTAATTATTATTTGTATATAAGTACAAATAATAATTAAGTAGTACATAGGAATGCATCAAAGAAGGAGGCCAAGAAACTGTTAAAAGTTGAAATTTTATTAAACATGAATTTATTCAATTATTGTTTTATTTTAAATAATTAAAAAGATTGAATTTTATGAATATGCCATATTACAGATACTCTTTAAATTTTTTAACTAAAACTTCAAATGGGTATTAGAAGTTTGTAAAGTATTATTTCAGTAGACTGTTAAAGTCTTGATATTAAGCCAAGCCAAAAGCCCTTATTGTCTGTTTCATATTGTTAATGTTTCATATTTTTTATGTTCCTATTGCAATAACTATAAAATAAATTCAAAATGAGTTAAATGGGTACTTTTTGAAAATATAAATAATATAATAAGACACATTTATTTTATCAGTTTTGCCAATTGAAAATTAATAAATAAAGTATTAAATGTACAGAGTACCATCAATAACTAATATTTTACCAGAATATACTATTGAACAATTCTTTTTTCTTTAAGAACACAAATAAACCTGATTTATTTGGGTGATGGTTCAAAGAAAGTTATCAAACATCATCAGTTATCAATTGTTATTAAATAATTATTTTATAGGATATTTCCTATCTCACTATTAGTTTATGAATGATTTAACACATTTTTAATAACTTTTCTATCAGAATGAAAAATGATAATTTATCATTAATAATAATAATATAATATAGTAATTATTTCCTTTTACACTAAATTATTTCCTACACTAAATAAATAATTTTTCAGAAAAGATTTTGGTACTTTTTTTTTTTACTATGATTCATTAAAATTATAAATACATATATTTTTAAAAGGCCCACTTAAAACCCCTTCTACATGTTTATAACATGTATTTTTATCAGAATAGACAGCATTATAAGTGATTAAAAAAAACACATTTATTTACAAAAATATTGAAATAGATGGAATACTGATGAAGGAACTAGTTATTTCGCATTCTGAGATAAAACCAAGTTTTTGAAACAACATTTCTTTGTTTACAATTTTCCAAAATGTATAGATATCTGTTGTGAAAAGAGTAAACTTAAGCTAAACAAAATATGAGAGCTCCCAGTTTATTGAAAAATTAAATGTTACCATATTATATAAATATTTGTAAATGGAATTGATGTTTGTGTTACAATAGGTGTTATGTGTCAAAGATTCAGTGTTTCTTGTTGTTGTATATCATATGTAAGAATATAATTTTATTCTTGTTCTAAAAAAAAATCATGATGTGTTTAGTTTGTGTGTAATGGCCAGCAATGTCTAAAATGGCCTAGCCTAATCTTTCATTGATGTCAATCCAGGCCTAAGATGCCTGTTGTTTTATTCCGATATAAATGGGCTGGAAAATGTTATCAACATTGTTAAACATTTATCAGTATTTTGTATAATATCCTCTTAGGCCTACATTGTTAATTATCAAATATTTTATTATTACTATTTAATAGCTTGTCAAATAATTGTAATTAAAATATGAATTAGGGCATATCCAGAACAGTACTTTATGATTATCGGATTGATTTATTTACAGTATCATAATAATCAAAGTTGTGATTAATTTAATTATATTTTAAATTTCAAAACATAACTCTTGGCCACACTAAGTAGTCTTGTTGAAATAAATGGGTAAAAGGGGTATAACAATAGAATACATTTATAATATTAATGAAGATACAAATATTCCAAACTAAAGTTTACGATGACAAACAATATTGACATCATGTAAAGTTTGATTAGTGAATAATGTAGTATGCCATTTTCATTGTAAATAAGTCAACTAAAAAAAAAGTCATAAAATATAGATGTTATTTTCAGTATTTTCCTTCTATATATGTATGTATGTGTTTAAAAAATAATTTGGAATATATTATATAAAAAATGAAATATGTATAAATATATCATTATATAACCATCATGATATGATTTTAATAGTTACCTCTAGGCAATTAATACGTAATACACCAAACCATTTTTTCTTCATTTACGAAAGCATTATTATTAATTCACTTAACATCTAGGCAACCTATCAGTTTTTAAATTAATAAACTCTAGTGTCTATATATTTTTAATATGCAGCAATAAAACTGCAGTTAAAAAACTCTTATTTATTAATAATTATTAATTAGATTATATTTAGAATTTAGATTAAGGTAATAAATTAAGATATAAATAAATATTTTGAAATGTTATGACCCAATCCAATTAGTAAAATGATTTTGTCATAAAATTTATTATGTTATTAAAATGTTTTTGTTGTGAATTTAATATAATTTTTTGCTCAATTTTTATTATTGTTAAGTTACAAAGTTTTTTGCCAAATGGCATAATGAAAATTAATTGCTACAAGACAATCGAATATTAGAGTTGCGGACAACAGTCTTAAAAAAGCAACAAAGGCTTAAGGTTAAATACTAAATTTGGTCTTGTAGTCACACTTCTGATGACTTTGAACTATTCTTGTACTAAAAAACTACATTTCTGTTTCACACTAATAGCAAACTATAAATCTGTACTTGGCAACTTGACAATTTATGTATTTTGAAGTCACATTTTTGTTTCATTACATTGTTTTTAAGCAAATTAATCCTTAGAACAGTAATAGTAATCTAAAATATACAAAACTAATTAGAAAATTAAAGGCAGAGTATATCAAATTCAAATTTCTGAATATTCAAGGAAAAAGAACTTGGAATTATTGAATTTAAGCAACTAACTGAGAACAACGGAAGAGGTTGATTCCATTTTCAAACAGTAGCAAAAATGTTAATGTAAATCATAGTGTTATTTTAAATAATAATAGAAGGAACAACATAGAACACAATTGAACTAAAATTAATAATTATGATTTCTTTTGTTATTACATAAAATCTTGTTCCACCTTTTCATGTCTCTTAAGCTCTTTTTCCTTGTTTATCAAATAAAAACTGTAATGAATAAACTAAATATAGCAATACAGATAATATATTAAAAATTATTTATAAGATCACATTATTTTTACCATTACAAAATAGTAGGTTAATCATAAAAACTGTACATGAAGTGTACTGTGTGATACTATATAATAAACATAGTGACAATTTAATTGATCAAACTACAATGGAGTGTAAAAAAAGTTGACATATGGCATAAAACTATTGTTTTTGTTTTGAATCTTGGTGTATGTATATGTATTTTTCAATAGCATATTTTGATGTCAATGAATAATCAATGTCAAAGTTGCTCTTCGTTTATGTAAATAGTCTCTTACTAAACTTATAATTCTATATTTTCTTCTTAAATTTTCATCTTGAATCAAATTTAAGTAAAACATGGTAAGAACATAAAATTTAAATTGATTATAACAAATGTAATAAAGCTTTAATTAGAACAATAAGAATCAGTAAAATACTGTTAATTAAACAAAAAATCATGTACCAAATATTATACTACGATATTATTAAGATAAAAATTTTGAATAAAGCCTATTTACTATTGTGAATAAGTATCTAACTCTTGTTACATTTCAACTAGTCTCGACTTCCTACTTTACAAAACTTGTTTCATATTTCTAATCTTGTTTAGTGTAAATATGTGTTAAAAGTAAATAAACTGCATGCAATAAATATATGTAAATAAAATGTATTAATAAAACATGAACTAATGGAAATTTAGAAATCTGATGATCCATAATATAAGTATTACATTAAATTTATTTATGAGCAGTTATGACAAACTCAAACAGTATCAGTGTATTAATATAAAATAGAAGAGTATAGACATTTATATATTATAATTGGTTTACCTAACCCATATGTTGTTATATTTTACCTGTCTGTGTCTAACCACTGGCATTTAGCACTTAAAATATCTGATATAATAAAAATCTTTAAAACCTGATTTATTTTAATTACCTGATATCAATTTCATTATCCAATATCACTCACTGAAAATAATTACAAATTCATCCTAAGGAATGGATTTGATCTGATGTCACTAACAAATAATTTATGAGTCAAAAATTACATTGAAATTATGAATTTTATAAAGTACATATTTATGAAGGGAGGAAGGGGGAGTAGCCCAGAGGCTCTGGTTTCCTAAAATCCATAATTTGGTAGAAATTAGAAATAGAAATGATAGAAAATTTATTTCAAGATCTGTCACCTTATTCACAACTGGGAAACCCTGGGTAAGCATAACCCTAAAGAGGGTACCTTGGCCATTTAATGAGTTAAGATAAAATCTTATGGTCAAGTGAAATTATATTATTTTCTTAAATAATCATGAGTCAAGGAACATTTAACATCAAGAACCAAACACAAGATCCTGCAATGTAGTCTCACTCACTATTATTATTTTATAATATTTTACAAAATATTTACTTTTAAAAATTCATGTTCTAGTAAAAAAATAAACAAAGAAATTTTTCATCATATTACATAACATAATTTATTATATCTTTAATAAAATCAAATTACAAGTTACTTTATCGTTAATCTCCAGGATAACACTAGGAAAATTGTCACTTTTTCCTCATCCAATCATTTTTCTCCGTACTTCAACTTAGTTTACAATGAGACTTCTGCTTTTCAGTGTACTCTTTAGAATTTTCAATTTTACTATTTTTGTTTGTAAATTAGAAGTTTAGTTCCTCATTTGTTCAAAATATGTAGGAGTTTGGCATATGTAACATTAAAATTCCATATATTTGTTTCATAACTCATTGAATTACTTACATAACTTCCAGTCATTATGATAGCTTCCGAAACTTTTTTTCAAAAAATATTCGTTCTTTAAGGAACAACCACTTTTAGTTAAATGGAGTTCAGTCAAATTCGCTCATTTATTTTAGGCTTCTGATTACAAATTTCAATTTTTTTTTTTATGTATAATTCTTTCTTAACGGAAGTAAAAAAAAAAATAAGTTGTACCCATTTTTTGCTATCAACTTTATTTTTTTTGACCCATTTTAAATTTAGTAGGAGTTGAAATTATAGAACGTTTCATCATAAACATACTGATATGTCCTGAAAGTTGTTCATTTATATTTTTGAGATCCTGCTTATGAAACTATATAACATAAATTTTTTCTGCTGAGACCTCAATTCAAGAACCAATGGTATCAGAAAAAAAATCATTAGAATTAAAATTGTATGTAATTTTTTCTTCTTAAATTTTGTATAAATGGAACATAAAGTTTTCATAGTTTTCAATTTATTTGCATAAAAATATATATACTAATTATCCTTTTTTTTTTTTACTTGATCAAAAATTTTATATAAAAATAACAAAATTATTTTATATCTTAATTTTTTTTAAATATTTTTGTTACGAGTTTTTTAATTTTTCCAGTAAACAAAAGATTCAGAATGTAATTCATACTGAGCTAATCAAGTTAAAATCAAGCAGTAAATGACTAATTTACTAAAAAGAAACTAATTTTAAGAAAAAAAGTTGAGCCAGTTAAGGTAATGATAGGACCTAATACTATGAAAGAAGGTCAATTACGAATGAATAAATAAAAAAAACTGAATAAGTGGCTAATAATTTGTTCTAATTTATAAAAAGATAGACAGGTATTTTAGTGTAGGTTTGACAAAAATTCAGACATAATATTTCTCAAATATTCTTTATTGTAACATTTAATGCTAATACTCTTGAGACATAACATTAAATCGACCAAAATCTCTTGTTACAAAAGGAAATTCGTTAAGAAGAAACATTCCTCATATTTTAATGCAATTTGAGTCAAAAGGGTTTTTAAATTTTACATAATTTTAAGCTGGAACACACCACTTCTGAACATATGATATAAATAAAAGCCTGATTCACTACAATAAACATTAAAATATACTTTAAACATTGAGTACCTTTCACACAAATGCTTTTTAATAATTTATAACATCAGCTTTTCAAATGAAAATTTACATTTAGTGTAACTGGACACAAAAGCAATTCGGATAAATTATTTATAATTTAAAAAAAAAAAAGTTCAGTCTATTTTGTTAAAAATTGGTGTGAAATAAAAATAGGTTGTATAAATGCAACAAATAATTGCTATCAAACGAATAAAATAATATTAAAGCATTTGTATGCGATTAAATTTTTTTTATTAATTTGAATATGGATTCTATTCACATATGCTACAAAAAAAAAAAAAATCCAAAATGGTAACATTTTATTTGAAATAAGATAGCATAAATAAAAAAAGTTTGTAGAAATTATTTTCTATTGGAAATTCTAACAAGAAAGTAAAATTTCAATAACAATCTCATAGTTCTAATCAGCTAAACTATAATAGAAAAACTAACTATTACCTAGATAAATCTCTATAAAAAAAAAATATACACTTATATTAAACAAATCAACAACTAGACAAACTATAAACATTTCAAATAAATAAGCAAAAATTGATCATTATCAATGGTTAATTGAAGTTTGTTTACTAATAGACATTAGCAATAATACCAATCAACTTCTTTTTGAAGCACTGAAATTTACAATAAAAATCACAAATACGTGTTATATATAAGCTAATAATGAGCAAAGTTTAAATGTAGCCATAGAGAAAAATAAACATTAGCTAACAGATAAATAAAAAGAGGCAAATGTCAGCCTACAAATAAAAAAAAAAAAAATCGAGTTAAATAAAGCATGGCTCTTCATTAAAATTATAGAAAAATTCAGCAGTCTTTCGAGACTAATAAAAATTAACACATGTACATATAATTACACACTTATAAAACATATATATAATATATACATACAAAAGAAGATTCCAGAGATAATACTCTTGGTAGTACTTATTTTAGAAACAGACTAATCATAACTAAGAGAGTAGAGTAGTGTGTGTAGAGCTCATGTAACGCATTCAAAGCAAGAAACTTTAAAAGTTAACTTAAAACAAAGAACTGAATAAAAATATTTTGATTAGTTGTGTTATATCACACGAGATTTTGGGCAGTAGAGTAAGGGCTATGAAGCTAATGATTCTACTACCTCGAGCCCTTCAAGGATTCCAATAATCAGCTTACAAGAAAATTTTTCTGAGACAATCAATTGTTACTGTATTGCACAATTATTGTTTTTCTGAGTCAGTCCAGCTCGGCTGAGGTCCCTTTCAATCTTGTCATCGTCTTCAATCCTATTTAAACAATATAGTTTTTAGATTTAAATTATTCATTTGATACTTCCACAAATTCCAGCTAACTATTGTTAAAAAAAAAAAAATACTATAATTAATTAAAAGTAATTACAATTACCATTAGTAATTACTATAATAATACTATAAGTAATTAAAAGATTTTAATCAATTCTTAACCAAATGGGAACAAGATAAATCTCAATTAGTAGAAATTATTTCGTGCAGTAAGTTCCAGTTTACACATTTTAAGAATTTTATTTACCAATGGTAGGGATAGGGGGTAATTAAATATTAAATTGTTTAAACAGACAATTATAGCGAGTAGGTTGGTCGATGTATGACAAATCACAATCTCACAAGAGGAGATCATAACATACAAAAAGCTATCATTCCCCGCCGGACCCGCCCTGCTAAGACCCCTGAGGAGCGACGGTCATATATCACTTTTGAAATATTTGCTTAAAACGGGAAGAGGAGTCTTTAAGATAGTTAAATTGAGCAATATTTAAAAAGCCCCTGAAATTGTAAAAACAACATGAAATGAACTATACATGACAAAAAAAAATAACACCATCAGGTGAACTGGATAACTTGGATGCCACAATGTTTCATCTTCTTTTTATAGTTGAAACTTGAAGATTGTGACCACCCCTAACCAGCTCCTTTCTAGCTTCCCCACTTTTACTCTCCTTTAAGCTAAAACATACTATTGGGTTGTCAAATAAGTTTGTAGCGTTTTTTACTAGTGATTTCAATAAAAACTTAAGATTCTTGTAAAAGTTTTTAATCAATTATATATGACCCATTTTGATCTATTACATGGTGCTATTTTTCAGGTCATTTTTTAATTCTGTCCTCCCAGAACTTCTCAGATTTTTGCACAATGAACTCGTTATTCACTATGTGCATTTTGCAGTCCTCGAGCGAATTAACGGTTTCCCGTTAAAACAGTTTTGAAGGGACCGAAATAAGTGAAAATCTGTCGGGGAAAGGTCCGGTGAATAGGGTGGGTGAGGGATCACATCCCAGCCAAACTCCAATAATTTCTGCCGGGTCTGCAAAGACACGTGAGGAAGAGCGTTATCATGATGGAGAACAATGCCTTTGCGATTATGAGACACAAATGATTTGAAACACTTGCATGAGATATGTTAAGCGTTTCAGCGATATCCTGTGTTGTAGAGTGAGGGTTGTCTGTGAACAATGCTTGAATTTGGTCATTATCAACAGTTGAAGGACGACCCGAGCGCTTTGCGTCTTCCAAGTCCGAATTACCAGTTCTGAACCGAGAAAACCACTTACGGATGGTGCTTTCTCCTAAGGCATCATCGCGAAATACACAGCGGATTTTCTGTTTTGTAAATAAAAAACTATTAAATGACCAAAATGAATTTGTTTCTCTTCCATTTTGAGTAAGAAAAACACCACTTAAAGAAGGAATCTCGGTTGAAACTGACGTATAAAAGCACCTTAACTAATCGTTTTTTAGAATATGTCAACATTATTGAGTAAGTAAACATGATTTTATAAACAGAGAGGATTAAATTGAAATATTGAAAAACACTATGGACTTATTTTACAACCCTATAGTAAGGTGTGTTGGCATAGATTTTATTTGATCATTTTGACTCTCCATCTTTTATATATATATTAGTTTAATGCTCTTATTTGTTCTATTTAGACCAAACTAACACAAACTGAATATTTAAAAATGCAGTTTAAAAGAACTAGTTGTTTATTTCATACATTATGAAACATCAAGTTTATTTTAAATTATTCATTTTCAATACTTACGCTTTTTCCTGGGAATCAAGATGATGAACAAGCTCATCTCTCTTATTGACAATATTTACAAGCTCAGCCAAAAGAAGATTTTCCCTCAGTTTCTGTTCTTCAGTTTTTTGCCAATCTAAAAATTAAATAAAAATATACTGATATATGTGTGTGTGTGTGTGTGTGAATACTTGTAAAATATGTTTCTCTATCTATTGGGTCAGCTATGTAGACTATTTTAAAAGGATGTAATGTAGTTGATATTAATCCTGTGGTTGTTGACCATTTAGAAATATTCAATATTTAAATGGGTCAAATAAAGCAAAATATCAAAATAGTTATAAATATATTGGTTTTCCTAGCAGGTACCCATTACCAAAGAAGAAAAAAGTACAAATATCTTTGTCTAGAAACTAAGATAATTGTATACCTTCCATTGACAATATACTACGAAGTTCTCTATTAAGGAGCTCAAACCTCCTTTCAAGATCATCTTCTTTTTCCCTGAAATTAAAAAAAATTGTTCAAATATAAACACAAAAACTTGCAACAGTTAAATACTGATAAAGGCAGACAAAACTTACAAAATATTTAATTGCATTTGCCTCCTGAGTAAAGCATTCTTTTTATTGACTAGTGTAAACCATTTAGACATTAATACCTCTTCATCATCTTTTTCAGTTCCTGAAGATTAATTTAAGAAATTAAAAAAAATAATTTAAGCAATCTTAAAATATATCAGAAAAGGATAGGTGATCATATCATAAGATAATATTTTTCTTCCTGATTTCATAGTGGGGTCCCACAGAGGGGCAGTAGTTAAAAGGAGAACATTTCATAACATTTGTTCAATGCAGGGTTAGGCAGACGTGGTCAATAAAGAGAGATTTCTATAAGATTACTCAAAAGTAAAAGAACCAAAAATACAAATATGACAACATAAGAAAATTAATTGGTTAAAAAAATATATGAAAAAATCACCACTGAGTGACGTTAAAGATTGAACTGTAAGATAAAATTAAAATCAATTATCACGGCATCTAAGCACATAAAGCAACTCCTAACAAATTTACCACTGAATTCAATCACTAACCAATCTGCAGTAAGTAAAAACCTATCTAATTAAGCAAATCCATACAAAAAGTGCTACAGGTAACTACATTTTTTTTTTGACCTTCCCAGTAATTTCTATCACAACCAAGCTTATTTTCTTTAAGTAACACCATGATTAGATGGCTTAAGTGAAAATAAATTTTATAAGAAGTAAAAATGTTGGTAAAAATAATTATAGCAGCAGAAAATCCACTTCACATATTTCTGCTCATCCCACGTGACTGGTGAAATCACTTTCAACCAAAAATAATATAAAAATTTCTTCAAATTAGACAATTTTTTTTTTACTTCTGCTCCCAATATATTAGAGAATATCCTCAATTCCTATAGAATACAAAAAATAGACAATCACAAAAAACAAATAGACGATCACATACCTAATTCCATTATGTCTCTGAGTTCTTTTTCAAGCACTGCAGCTTGCTTGTCAATTTGTTTTTGTTCTCTTTCTAAGGCTTCCATTTCATTCTGAATGTAGTTAACAACATCTTTACTAAACTAAAAAAAACAAAACAGAAAAACACCATAGTACAACATTGCAAGGGAAAATAAGTTATTTTATACCAAGTAAAATCTCAAAGGCACTGGCATAGTAGTTACCTGCTTGTTAGGCTGATCAGGAGATATTCTTTCCATGATTGATGTGAAAGAATAAAGAGGAGATAGAGGGTTCTGTTTGCCAGGGCTGTCGAGCAGTGCAGCAGGTTTGTTACCATTGTTTTCACCATTCACCTAAAATATATTTCATCATTCATTTTTACATCCATCTATGTTTTTTTTCTTTTTAATAAAACCATATAATATAATTTCTCAATTAAATCCTTGAGAATAAATTTCGATTAATAACTTTTTTATTTAAAATCCTAATCAAAACATAATCATCACCGTGGCCTTTCTGGATTTTACCATGTATTCAGGATTTTACACTGCAACTACATTTTCCCAACTAAATACATAGAAATTTTTATAGATAGTACATGGTAACAAGGTACCATAATCCATCTAATTTGTCTAATTTATAATCTCACCTTGTATATTTCTTTTCACATGTTTAACGTTTTTCCACAAATATTGTAGCACCAAGCAGTGCTAAGAGATTAACTAGTTAATCTTGGCGTTTAACTGTATTAAACAGGAGAAATTTTAATGTATATAATTAGAGTAATGTAATGGTAGTGCAAAATGAAGATGGAGGATTACTACGAAATATGGAGATGACAAATGAGTTTTGATTAAATTTAAAAAAAAAAATTACCAAATGGAAGATTTTTCACAAGGATTTATTTAATTTAATGATTTATTTCTACTAACATCTACTAATATAATTCACATTCACTACTAATAGAATAACTAAAATAATTTATCAATCATTAACTGCTTATATGGGAAAGCATGTACTCAAAAGAATTATCCACAAGATGTCAATTTTGTAAAAAAAAAAAAAAAATAAACTTAACCTCAGTCCATAATTCTGAAGAATAAAAAAGAATTCCAAACAGTATCTTGACTCCCTAAGGGAATGATAGTAATTGGAAAGGCACAGTGAAGTTCCTTTATGATGACTATCATATTTAATATATATGGTATCATGATTAATAATACAATAATGAACCATTACTATAACGATACAATTCATTAAAGTATTTGTATCTTTATTTATTTTATATTTAAATTCTTATTATCTTCTATTAAGTTTATATAACAACATCTCTGGCATTGATAACAATAATGTTTTGAGCTGTTATATAAAAAAACAAACCAACCAAAATAAAGTTCAGTTAAGCTAATCTACAAGTTGTTTGGACCTGATACTACAGACTTGAAAGTAAGTGAAACATCAAGAGTTTCGAATTAATCAATCACAATCATGAACTTAGATACTAAATACTAAAGAAAGGTATGTTACTATGTCAACATAGTACATGGGGCTACATGCTATGAAATAAATTAATCATTAATCAAAAATACTAATGTAATCATGAATTAATCAAATGGAAATTGAAAAGAATGCTATACAATATTTTTCAATTGGAAGTTTAATAATTATTTTCAATATAAGTTCTTTAATGTGAAATCCTTGCTATATTTTCTCACTACCAAATATCTTTCTACCATCTATGTTTCGGGAATCTTCCTCCATTCTATTTACACATCTTAATAATAGTTACATAGTTCTAATATATATAAAATACTTTGTCATAAAATAATAATAATCTTTATTTATTCTGGGATTGATACCTTTAGAATAACATACAGGCGTCAGAATTAGGCTATAGAGCCTTAAAGTGAAATACAAAATAAGAATGAAAGTATAAAACATAATAAAATAATGAATTTGAAAAGATTAAAATGAACAACAATAATTAACAGTATATATAAGATAAGAATAGAACAAATAAAGTACAACCATATGCCATATCATAAAAAATAAGATGACAAACACTTCTGACAATAAATAATAGAAAACAAAAATGATAAAAAATCAAATGTAATTAAACTAAAAATAATAAATGGAAAGGTAAAATTTCTGTTAATATACATATTTACAAGAATAAACTAAATTCTGAAACGTTAAGTACAGAAAATATATAAACTTTGTTTGAAACATTCAATTGTTATTCTTCCGGAATTGGGTGGACAGAAGGTAGTTGAAGATACGGGATTTGAAGGTTGAAAGGGTATTAGAACTACGAATGAAGGAGGGAATAGGATTCCATAGGGATGAGAAATGGATGAGGAAAGATCTACCAAAGGCTGCAGTTCGATAGGCAGTTACATATAAGTCTGAAGGCCGTGAGCGGGTATTGCGGGACTGCACTGAGGATTTAAATTGAAGGATATCAGAAATGTACGATGGGCGGCAGGATTGGATAACTTGGTAAAGGAAGGAAGCAAGAAAATATTTACGACAGAAGGATGGGTAAAGCCACTTCAATTCTTCATAAAATCAGGTGACAGAGGCGTCCCTGGGGACCCCAAAAATGAATTGTACAAAACAATTAAGTAATAAACAGTTTTAATTTAGCTTCGAGATTCTCAGAGACACCCCTGTGAACCACACAGCAATAATCAAAGTGGGGGAATATTTAGGAAGTAACCAGGAGCCTACGGGTTTCAAAAGGAAGTAGGTGACGAAGATAATTTAAAAGTTTTAGGGTGGAGAAGGTACAATGGGAAATATCAGAGATGTGGTTTTTCCTGGAGAGAGTTTGGTCTATAGTGACACCAAGGTTTTTAACGTATGGATGGAATTGTATTTGATTGTTGTTTAGGTATATGGAAATAAGGTTGGAATATGAGGAATAGTTTTCTGGAGGTGATAGGATCCTATTACGATTGCCTTAGTCTTCTCTGCGTTCAACTTAAGCTTGTTTTCTTGTGCCCAGTGACTAATTTGGTTCAAGTCTTCTTGAAGCTTCCCCTTGGCAGCCAATAGGTCAGAAGGTGGGAAGGAAAAGTAAATTTGGAAATCATCAGCGTACAAATGGTATCGAGAATGTTGGATAAGGAGAGGAAGGTCATTGATGTAGATGGCGAAAAGGGTGGGGGAAAGCGATGAACCCTGAGGAACACCACAGGTAAGGGGTCGAGACATTGATGGTGGTTTATCTGGAACCACTACAAACTGGAAGCGATCGGAAAGGAAGGATTGAAACCAGGGGAAAGCACTGTTGGATAGAGGAAGGTTTTGTAGTTTGTTAAAAAGGTCAACCATGTCAAATTCAAATGCTTTGGAGAAATCAAGGAGGATATTAGGATAGTTAGGTTTTGGTGTTCTATGGCAGTTTGGAGGTCCTTGGTTATTTTAAGGAGAGTAGATTGTGTTGAACAGTCAGGTCTAAAGCCAAATTGGAGAGGATTGATGAGGGAACATTCTTCTAGGAATTTTGAGAGTTGGTTTTGAACAAGGCGTTCCAATGGTTTAGAAAGGTGGAAATGAAAAAAGTAGTATTCATTATAAATCAACTCAATTAAGACAAAGTATTTTATAAGATTTAAGACTATATAACTAGTATTAAGATACATTATCCTGAAGATGGGGGAAGAACCATGAAATGTAGACAAAAGGAAAATATGTGCTAAAGAGAAAATATAGGAAGGATTTCACAATAAAAAAATTACATCAAAAATGTTGATTTAATCATGCATTAATAAATAATGTTCGCAAGCTAGCACTTAAATGAAAAAAAAAAATTAGATAAGAATAAACTCAAATGGCAGCATTTAATTAAATACTTTTTTACAAGCTCATTCATTTCACATGATTTTTTGGGGGACCATTTAGGGTATAAAATCACTTTTTTCTTCATTATACTATGTTTAAAAAAAACATAGTAAGAGTGAAAAAAGCAATAGTTGAACCTTTCAATTTAAGCTTTATCACTCTAGGCAGATATGTTTGTTCGATTTTGTACATATTCACATTTAAGTTTTATGAATTATAATATGGTTTTAAAATTACCTTGGTAGGAGAACTTGGAAGACTCCTTTGGGTATCTTGCTTTAAATTTTGATTATCTGCAGATATTTCTTCTGTTGGTGTCTTATCCAAACCTGTCAAAAAAAAAAAATCAATAAATAAATAAGAATTTTAATAATAAATATTTTAAAATGTGAGAGGTATATAAAAAAATGGAAAGAAAAATAGAAAATTGAATACCGCTAAACATTTATGGCACAGATTATTTCTTCTAACTGTTCCAAAAAAATAGTAAATTTAATTTTTTGCTCTTTTTGTTTAAGTAAAAAAAAATCATTTACATAGTTTCTTTCTCTTGCCATGAAAGAGATTTATATAAATTATTTTTGATATACAAAGGTGATTTAAATCCCAGATATTCTGTTTAAAAGAAATTCTATTCTAAGTTTTCATATTCTAGTACAGTTCTGGAAATCAACAATGACAACAACTCATGAAAAAAGAATAAGAGATCACTCAACCAAATATTTTAAGGTCAGTAAGATAAAACCTAAACCATAATATTTATAACACATTAAAGTAGCTTAAATATAAATATGTATCACTCTAAGCCTCTAACTTACTAGGTGAAATAGAACTGACAATCCCCATCCTAGCCTCGGCAATCAGCCTTCTTGCTCGCTCCCTGAGGTGGGCTTGTCTTTCTTCTTCACACTAAACATATCAAAAAATTAATCACTAAATAATTTTAGAAATAATACTTCACTAATTTAAAATTTTGGAGGATATTATGAAATTTAATTTAATGGGCTAAAAAAAAAAAACCAACACACAAAAAAATAATAGTTATATTTGAGAGACCCTGTAGTAAAAATATGTTCCTAAAAAATAAGCAATATCAGAGACATATTTATATAATTCCTGATCAAATAAAATGTACTAATTTATTTTATTTCATAATGAGATTTCAATTAAATTAAAATATTTTTTAATTATAAGAAAGAATATTTTTGAATCTGATGAAATTTAAAATATTTCTTTCAATTAACTGCAGAAAAAAAGGGGTTTTAAATATTTACCGAGAATGACTTATTATAACTACATTACAAACCCATAGAATAGTAACAGAGCAAATAAAATTATGATCCCAATTAAAACTATGATCAAAGAGTATACTACATAAAAGAGTCATTATTTACTTCAGTCACTGATCAAAAGTAAAAAAATACCACATGAGGTAAGATATCAAAATACATTTTTTACTTGCAAGAAAATCAATATTGAATGTAGTTTAAAACTAATTTTAAAATAAAATAATAATTTCGATTTAAGCTAATAAAATATTTTTCAGACTAAATTATGGTATAGAAACAAATTTTTTACATTATATTCTAATCCAATTAAATATCATACATAAATATTTCTACAGAATGACAGTGCATAGGTAGGTCAGATAGACTAAAAATTATGATGAGTATCATGGTAACAAAGGTATTTTTTAAAACAAGTTTAGTCTATGGATTTTTTGAGACAGCATACCTGAGTAGGCGATTGGGGCTGTGACTTAGAAGCCTCTCGCCTGGCCTGTTCCAAGAGCTGCCTAGCTCTTTCCTTCAATTCATCATGACGATTCAGCAATCTCTGCACACCATGCAATTAGCAAAAGACAAGCAAATAAAAAGCATTCATAACCGAAGATCACACACAACCGCTAACAGAAGTTACAATTACATTTTACTTTAACCAAAATAAAAACTATAAGTTTTGTATTACGATTTTTATATTCAACTAAATTCTAAATAAAAAAAAAAACATTCACATGCCAAAAAAAAAAAAATTAATCTTAGTCATAAAAATTTACCTGTGTAAAAATTTCAAAAGTTTAAAGTCAATAAAATATTAAATTAATTAATCTAAGCAAAATTTCATGAAACTATTTATGGTTAAGAAAAATCTTAATAAATATAATTTCAGTGAAAATTTGTTATTCATAAATCGATTTTAATTTTATAATACTGCTATTTTTTGAGGGATAAAACATAAGATATATTAAATTCTATATATCTGATTCTAAACCCATTTAGATTCTCCAAAAGACAAATCATTTCTTACAAAAATCATATTTGAAATAAAAACCAACAACCACAATGAACACTGACAAATAATGATCCCATAATTTTAATAATTAAGTAGATATAAAATATAACTAAAAACCTCAATGGTATGAAAAACCATCACCAAGCTGCTATTTACAGAAAAAACAAATCCTGTCCAGCATTGTATATATTATCTAACAATACTTTCAAAAACAAATCACTTATGAACAAAAAAAAAACACTAAATACTTTGAAATTTAATCATATTTACCTGCTGATGCCTTGATATGTGTTCGTGATTGAGGGGAAGATTAGAAGGAGGTTGGTTAACCCCATATTTCGTATCAGATCTGTCATGGCTATTACTTTTAACAGCATTAAGAGAATTCAAGGAGTTTTCCTGTAAAATAAAACAGACCTTAGTACAATTTGGTTATTATATTAAATTATAAATAAATATATAGAAACCTCTCCTAATGGACACTACTTTCAAGGGACAATTTTTAAATATCTTGGCCAGGAAATAAAGGAACGAAGCCCTGGTAATGAACACGAATTCAATATTTATAAGTTTTGATACAAATATATATGTGCATTAAAATATATACATATCTCGAAGGTATTCATTATTAATTAATAATATGGTCATCTTTCACAGGCGTGGTAAACTTCAAATTTTATTTTTATTAACTTAAATCTTAATAATCAACACATCAAAAAAACATTGTTTATACTTAAATAATTAGAGGAGATACTTCCCCTCTGTATCCGCCTCCCAATATCCCATGATAAAAGCTCTTCTTACCTTGAAAGGTTTAAGTAATAAGTAGTAGAGCAATTTAAAAAAAAAAAAAATTACTCACACTAAGCTATAGTTAGACCACAAAACTAGGAATCAATGTGGAACCATCACACCCCTCTATCTTTCCCCCGATGCTACCTTTCTTATTCTACCTTTAAAACATTTACTTTCAATGAGTATTGGTCAAAGTACATTGATGTTACAATAACAAGAAGTGAACACCAAAAATAAGTAGAGGGAATCATTCCTTCCTGTCCCATCTCAATTTTCCATGATTGAAGGTCCTCTTATCTTGCATTGAAAACATTTTCTGATAGCAAGTAGAGCAGTTTTAGAAAAAAGGTATATCAAGCTATAGTTTAAAGTTAGTAACAAAAAGAGAAATAAGTGTGGTCTTCCACTTCCAACCTCTGCAGACAAACTTTCAAATCATACTGTTATAACATTTACTTTTGATAATTTTCGAACAATGTAATTAATAAAAATAATTCGAAGGTATCTTGCTTCTCTCATCTGCCTCCTTATCTTATATTGAAAACATTTACTTATAGTAAGCAGAGCAGTATTAAAAAAAAAAAACTGCTTATACTGAAATACACGGTCAAATTAGCTAAAACCTTGATATTTCCTTAAATTTCACAATTTTTTTATAATAAATATAAAATGCTATTAATAATAATTTTAATTTGCTAGATAAGCTTTTAGAATATTAAATTAATATAAAAAATATAGTATAAAATACTTACACTATCCTGCGATGATTGAGACCACGTCCCAGTGGTCTTCTTGTTCGAATCAGTTGTTTGACTATAATTTAAAAAAAAATATTCATGAAATATATTCTAAAGAAATGAAATTTAAATTCCAATGAAAAAGTAAAATATTGTTTAAAAAAAAAAATTGTGAATATCATAAATGATTTTTATAATAAGTGTAATCGCATATTTTGTGCTTGGCAGAGAAGGGTCAATGACAATCCATTACTGAGCTTTCTCATAAATAAAAAAAAAAAAAATCAACTAACACTTTTTAGCAAAGTAACAATAAAAAATATAGATAACAGTAAATGCTGAAGGTCAAAATTGTTACTAATGCATTTACAGTAGTAACTATTCCTCGCACAACTGCATTCTAAATTGCAATCTAAATCTTGCGATTGGTGTTTGAAAGTCAGATGAGTAATACCTAATAAGAAACAAACCTTTCATCTTCATCATCTGAACCAAAGGGATCTGAAAACTGACGCCTCGTCATCAAAACCGGACGTTGAATGTTCGCCCCATTCACTGGAGATTTACTCTAAACAAATATAAAATTATAAAAAATCATTTTATAGCAGAATCCATTATAAACTGATTAATTTATTTCTTACTTTATCTCTTTCTCTAAACTTTTCCTTCGTTGGGGACAAAACTTTCCCAAGTATTGACTTAGAGCTATTAAAAATTTTATCAGTCACACTCGCTGGAGTTTTATTAGAGGGTTCCTGAGGGTCTTTGCTACTCCAACTGTTTCTGGTCTTTTCCTTATCGGTTTCCGAACCACTAAAAACAAATATGTATTTTAAAAATACTAACAAAATAGATGTATTATATTAGATTCACAATAATTGAATAAATTTATAAAATTAATAAATTGAAACATCTGATTTAATATAAAAATATTATATCAGATTATGTTGACATATATTGTTTGAAATTAAATTAACATTATTTAATAAAATTATTTCTTATTTGTAGTTTTAAGGGCTCTGTTCTTTAAACAGATTTTATTTCAATAGCTGAGTAAGACTATTTAATTTAAATTTTTCTTTAAATCTTACAATACAATAATGACAGTAAGTTACAACAATGGTGACGTTTGATTTCAGAAGCATAGCACTAGAGGAGTTTCAGGATTGTATTATGTCTCCTTGAATTCCTACCTTGTTGAGTTTAGCAAAAACAGGGGTGATACAAAACTATTTTTGATGTGTGTATGTTTAATCATAATTGTTCTGACTCATAGAGTTATTGAGCATGTTTACAAAAAGTATTGGACTAAAGTACAGGGATCTGATAAGAGCCAAAAGAAGAGCACGAAAGGAATGGCAAACTCACCGACTACCTTAAGCTAGACGAACTTATAACAAATTAAACAATGACCACAGAAGAGAAATAGAAAAATTCAAACAAACGAACTTTGACAGATATTTGGAAAACCTGACAACTGATGACAATAGTTTGTGGAGACATACAAAGCGACTCTTACAACACCATGAGGTATCAGTCCCAGACCAGGAAAAATCCGAAATATTCGCTGACCATCTTTCAACCTCACACAGATTTAACTGACATACAACACAAAGCTAATGTGCACAAAGTTTTAGATTCTCCTCTTCCACCTAAATGCTTTACTCCTACTGAGGTATCAAGACAGATTATGAAAATGCCTAAAAAGAAGGCTTCTGGTTACGACTTTATTACTGCTGAGGTACTTCGGAAAATTCCCAGAAAAGCTTTAGTATTCCTCACAACCCTATTCAACGCTATCTTACAGACAACTAAATTCCCTATACAATGGAAATGCTCCACAATTAATCCATAAACCTAACAAAGACAAACATAGACCCGATTCCTACAGACCTATTAGTCTTCTTCCAGTATGCTCCAAAATTTTTGAAAAATTATTTCATGAACTTATTATAAACATACTAACTGAACAAAACATATTACCCAACCACCAATTTGGATTTCGCACATTACATTCCACAACACAACAACTACACAGGGTCACGGACTTCATTTCCTCTGCTTTTGAACTAAAACAATACATTTCTGGAGCATTTTTGGATGTAACTCAGGCGTTTGATAGGGTATGGCACTGAGGCCTTCTTTTTAAACTTAAGCCAATTCTCCTAAGCACCCACTATTTAATTTTACAATCATTTCTTCATGATCGTTTCTTTTCTGTCTGGCAAAGCTCAGTGATCTCATCAATGAAGCCAATATTTGCAGGTGTCCCTCAAGGTTCTATCCTGGCCCCACTTCTGTACCTCATATTCACTAACGACTTACTGACAAATGACAACATACTCACTGCGACGTATGCAGACAACACTGCTGTCATTTCGAGAAACACGGGCCCTTTACAGGCCACACTAACACTACTCCATAGTCTAAACAATATACAGACATGGTGCATACAATGGAAAATTAAGATTAATCACGACAAGTCACAACATGTCACATTTACTCTACGACAAAAAATAGTTCAGTTTACATTGACAATCACCCTATACCACAAACAAACACAGTAACATATTTAGGACTTACCTATGACAGAAGGTTGACATGGGGCCCAGACATCAAGACAAAACGAAAAACACTAAATTTCCGACTGAGACAATTATTATATTCTATATTATTATATTATT
>NW_027113484.1:26256-66922 GCF_000696795.3 Halyomorpha halys
AGTTGTAAACTATTTTCGTTTCACTTGTGACCGCAACCCTGACCATCTTCCTATATATCAATTTTTACGGTCAACTACATATACATATATATTATATTCTATACTACACAGACATTCTAAATTATTGTTCAGACAGAAAGTTAACGTAAACAATTACTTACTAAAACCCATATCGACTTACGCCTGCCAAATTTATGGACCTGCTAAAAAGACAGATTCAGAAAATACAAACTTTTCAATCAAAATTTTTAAGACTGGCAACAAACTCACCACTATACGTTTCAAATGAGACCACTCACACCGACCTACGCATTCCGACTAATGGACCACATTCATAGGACTTACAAACAGTTTCACAATACACTACATGGACATTCCAATAAATTTATATGACAGATGGCAACACATGACATTTCTGATGTAACTCTGCGCAGGCTGAAGAGGAGTTGGATGAGGAGCCTCTTCAGGTAATAAAATAATTTATTCAACGTCAGAAGGATGCACCACTGGGTGCTATCTCCCTCATGCCAGCGCATGCTATGCCTGGATAAAAGATCCCATTTGCTGGTTGTAAATGTACATTTACAGGAGCAAATAAAAATAAAAATGAAAGATAAGAAAAGAAGTACTTGTAGAAATTACATTTGATTTCAACAAATTACATTCACATGCGCTAAGTACATTTTTCAGTTGACAATGATAACAGTAAATTTGATTCCTCTCAAGATGGTCACCAAGAATCGGTACTACAACCCCTTACTGTAAGCCATATAATTCAGCAGTATAAGATGAACAGCTAGTGGTTAATTTATACTGAGGAGTGACT
Source organism: Halyomorpha halys (assembly GCF_000696795.3). NCBI lineage: Eukaryota > Metazoa > Arthropoda > Insecta > Hemiptera > Pentatomidae > Halyomorpha > Halyomorpha halys. Next base: position 27,083 of record NW_027113484.1, read on the forward strand.
GAACTTAGGAACATAAATTCCCTTAAGTAGCTTTTATCAGTTCTTTCTTTCATGTGCAGCTGTTCTCCATCTTCGGACACCAAGTAGGTTTCTCGAATCGTCTATTATATTACACCATCAGCCCATCATAATTTGGGCTCTCTCTTAGTTAGTTATTTTCTTAATTAATTAACTTAATTAGTTATTTTCTATTTGCTACTACTACAATTTTTGCATTGGAAAGTTTCAGTTATGCCTATTTTGTGCAGTTAGTTATTACAAATTCCAAAATTTGTCCTAAATCTAATAAATGTTTTTATGATGTCTTTCCCTATGTTTACTAGTGAGAACCATGGTTTTCGAAAGATATGAGGAAGTATATTTTTATAGAACTGCCCCGTGGGGTTCTCCTGATATTGGTTATGCCAGTTTTTTATCTGATTTAATTTAATCATTTTAGAATAATCGGTGTAAGGCAACTTAGTGTCTACCGACTGACCTATTGTAATGGCTAATTTAGCCATTTGATCATTGCCTCAATACCTGGTATCCCTGTGTGACCCTTAATTCACTTAACTACTATTTGATTATTTCCTTCTATTGCTTGATAAGGTTTTTTTTTTAAATTATTTCCATTAGGGTATTACTGATATTTTTGTTTATATTATTATTTAGTGATAATAATACACTCCTACAATCTGATAAAACTACAAAATTATATTCTGTGGATTTTTAATGTATTTGAGGGCTTCTAAGGAGGCATATAATAGGGCAGTATGAGATGAACAGCTAGTGGGTAATTTGTACTGAGAGGAGTGATTGTACTTAACAACATAAATTGCACAGTCTGAATTATCATTAATTTTTTGGCCACCTGTATATATATATTGGATATAAACTATATATATATATTGTTGTGGCCATTTGTCAACAAACAAGGCCCACCCATTGGATCCTGCAAAGTTTCTTCCTATTCAATAGTCCGGCTGATGTTTCTTGAGGTTTCATGATAGTCAAGTTTAGAAGAAGAGGGTTAATCTAGTCCCTTGAGATAGATCATGAGGTGCTTTGGTTCAAGGACAGGTAAGTTCAAGCGAATAATTTGTTATTTTCTAAATTGTTTCTTGCATCACACAGCTACTCATATGAATTTATATTTAAAATATAAGTATATACTTACCCTTTGATTGTTTTGGTCCTCATATTGATTATCTCTTGACCAAACAACTGCACAGTGACATCAGTATCTGTATCAGTATTGAACCGTCCAATCATATAAGAAGACTCATCAGTCGTTTTTCCGATTTGCTGCACCTCCAGTTCATGTCCTAGAAAAAAATGTTACATTTCGTTAATATAGATAATATATAACAATTTAAATTAACATGATATTTTTATTAAAAATAAATTAATAGATCAAAATTATATTAATTAATCATAACATTAATTAGATGAATACACATAAATACAGACAAAATAACTAATCCTTTTTTGAATTTTTTCCTTTAAATAGTTTACAAAATGTATTTAAATTCTATAAAAAAATAATCTATTTTTTATATCTTAACAGATTTATCTAAAATGAAGCATTATTTACTTCATGCAATTAGAAAAAATATAAGAAACTAGAGCCAGAAAAATAACAATTAAACAATTGTGTTTATAATTACTAATTAACAGATTACGGTTTGACCCATAGTGTAAGTCATCATCAAGTCTAGAGACTTAAATTGATTGGATAAAACAATGTGTTTAAATCTCTAGTTCTTACTAATACTGAACTTCTTTAATTATTCTTGTTAGGCTGAGGCTGATTTCCATTAAATGAACTTTAATGTGAAGGCGTCAGTCAAGTGAAAAGTGTAATTGTTATTTGACTTGGACCCAGTGTCCAGTGAAAGAGCTAGTTCCATTGTACCTCTTTGTTTTGCTTATACATAATGGGGGACAACAATGCTAAGCAGCATAGATTTAAATAACATTTTTTAATTGGATAAAAAAAGAGGTAGATAGATAGATCAACAGTTGGATAAATATATTTTTAGGAACAAACTATTTCATGAAAAAAAGTAAAAAGAATCACTTTCATAATATAGGACCACGAAACTATAGTTCATCAGTAAAGATAATTAAAAAGTCCTTGCCTAACTTTCAATAATTTTTATATAGAATAAAAAAAATGACTTTAACATGATAAAGTTACTCAATCAACTACTCATTATCTAAATCGACACTGACCACTGCAGGCTCCAGGCCCTCGACAGGACACCATATTCAGACAAACTGAATGGATGAGCAATCGTAACTATGGCAAAGATGCAATTTTCAAGATATAGGCAATGGCCATTACCTAGACTGCACGATGCCAAGTTTTAACAACCCAAGAAGTTTGTAACCCAAGAAATAGAACACCTCAAAGATGCTATTTAACTGGTTGTATTCATAATGAAGAAATATACAGCCTAGTTTAAACCTGACATTTTACCTCATCAAAATCTTTAAAGAATCTTCTTTTTTAATGAAGCATTAGACAATAATCTTAACAGTATAATTAATTATCTCTTCATAAAGTGCACCTGTGAAATGAGCACGGAGTTGGTAGAGGTAAGTCATGACAGCCAGCTTATCAGGAACTGCAAGAACGTCCATGTCTGCTGGATCAATAACTCTGGAAATTCCCAACTGTTCTCCAGCATCAAAAGCCTTTTTACAATTACCCCTCACATCTTGACTAGGTAAAGTATCAAAATCTCTGCAATATATTAGTAAAACATATCTATATTCGGCCTTTTTTCGAAAATAATCCAATTAGTAGGAAAATAGCAAAAGGAAACATACATTAAATCAGGTCTAAAATGATGAATAACGCCACAGAACGCAAGACCATTACGCCAACTAGTTGTGAGGTTAGTTACCTTCACACCAGGATAACCTTTTGTCACTTCTTTGCACCATTCTAGTAGGTCCTGACCAGGAGTACTCTCTTGTCCTCTTGAAATATTTAATTTGTTACTCTGATAAAAGAAAAAAAAAGTAAATAATTTATAAAATAGATTCATTACAAATATGAGAAATTAATATACTAACTTCTTTTAAATTCAATGGCTGTAAACTCAACTTAATATTCTTGTCTTGAGTTTCAAATGAATTCCTGAAAAATAAATTACTTAAATTTACCTTAAAAATAGCAATTAAACATAAATTAAGAAAAGGTTTTAATAGATTTAAAAAACCTTTCTTGTAAAAAGAAATATCAACCTCTTAAAGGTTGTATAACAGTGTAGACTAATTTTTAAAACAACAAAAACTAAAACATAAGTAAATAACAATAGCAAAGCAATATTATTATAATAAACAAGCAATTTTAAAACACTTACATATACATATCACTTATCACTGGAGTCTGACTAGATTCATTATTAGAATAATCGTTAGGTAACTCAGGAAATGATTTCTCATCCTCAGCTAATGGAGTTGAGTCATCCCGTAAACTTGCCACTAGGAGGGAATAAAAATTGATTAGATCAAATAAAATGATCATTTAATAATTAAATAAACTAAGTTTTAAATGTAAACAATGTGTGTGCACTTACCACTAACAGGCGTACTTGCAAATTCAGAGCCACTCAAACTGTTAGTCATCATTTCTAGCTGATTAGTTATATCGTGGACTTCACTCAAACTCTGCTGCTGAGAAACTTCTAAACAGAAATAGTAGCACACCATTAGAGAAACAGAGTGAACAATAAATTAAGAACAATATCGTACAACTAGGAAAATAATTTTATTTTTCATTAATCAAAAAATTACACACCTTATTTAAAAAAACTAATTATTATTAACTTCTACCTGAAACTATATACTTGATATTAAAACTTATAGGCAAAAACAAACTTATATTCATAACATATAACTTGTTATATTCAAAACAAACTTATAAACTTTGTTTGTGTTAATAATAAAATTATATACTTATTCAAACTTATAGGCAAAAACAAATCACTATTAACCAGTTTCTTAATGATTGGAGAAGTTTGTCGGGGGGTGCAGTCAGCAAAGAACAACATAAATAAACAAAACCATATTTATTTATTTTATGCCGACGTTTCGACCTGAGTTTCAGGTCTTCATCAGGGGTTGTGGCATAGAAGGTAGGCCTGCAACGGGTTGCAGGCCTATCTACACCTCATTAACCAGTTTCTCATTTTTGTAATGATAAATTTGATAATACTGACAAAAAACAAAATGAAGTGGAGATAGCATTGGTGCAGGTTTTGGTCTTTACAACAGTTTAGGAAGATCAGTAGTAGTTAAGCAGTAGTTAACAAAATATTAGAGACTTTTCTTCCATTTTTGGGAGGGCTTCTTCGTACCTTCAGAAATATATGCTCCTCTGGTTACAGAGGTACTAACTTCAGACTCAACATAGTGTTCATTTGTTCATATTACATTATAATTTCATAAATATTTTTGTAATAGAGATTTTAAATAAGACTTGAGCTGTAATAAATTCAGACATTGTTTCATGAACTAATTTTTTATAAGATGATGGATAAATAAAATTTTTAGAAAGATGCTAAGGGATTAAGAAAAGGCAGTAGCAACGGAGGCTAGCCTAGAGATTGTTTTATATACAATTTCTTGGGAATAGTATAGGTATGAAGGACTTGGCAAAAAACATCTCAAGAACACTACTCCTGAGGTAATCTGTCAGTATTGAAGAACCCACTCAGCTCAAATTGGCCATTCTTTAGAAACAGTTCCTAGCTAAAGATTTTGTACTTGGGTAAGAAAGCTAGTTAGGTCCGTGGACAGAAATCTTCAAGCTAAGTTGAAATCTAGAAGTGTGGCTGTTCTTGCTATATATAATACTGTTTTTTTTCTAGATTTTCTTTTCTCGGAAGTGGTTTGTTCTTTTTATTAAAATGTTGAGGTGAAAAATAAGCTTTTTTTATAATATTAATATCTATATTGGTTTGTATAATGTTTCAGCTTTCCCCATCTTTAAACACTAATATTGCTCATAATTAAGTACATCTATTTATTTTTAAAATTTTGTCATATAGTCAAATTAATCAATATTGTGTTGTAAATTTTAATTACAGTGACTATATGACAAAATTTCAAAAAGAAATAGATGTACTTAACAATGAGGAATATTAGTGCTTGAAGATGAAGTAACCAAAACGTTGTACAAATAAATATAGAATATTGATAATACTCTAAAGCATGTTTATTTTTTACCTCAACATCTTAATAAAGAAATATTGATTAATTTAAAAATTAAAAAAAAAAAAAATAGTGAGAGGCCAAACTAATATTAACCTATGATCTCACTCAATGTAAGCTATTCCAATCTAAAAAACCAACACCTATAAAGTATTTCCACTTTCAACTAAGGAGTGAATAGTTATAAAACAAAATAAACTATCTAAAATATGAGTTAATTTAAAAGGTAATTAAATATACCATTGGCATCCTCTTCTTCATCAAAATCTCCTAGAACTGCAATATCACTGTTGTTATTGGTGCTCATAAGACTAGCCAAACTCTGCATATCTTCATCACTAAAAATAAAATATTATCAAATACATTACTTTTTATTTTATCTAGACACAATTCTTTATTTAACAAATTCTATGCCGAGTAATTTTTTTCATTATAACGATGTGATCATGCTGCTGACCATAGATTAAATATGAAGAGCAGAAGATGTCTAGGGGTGTGGTCAGTGGAGTAATGGATACAAATAAATGAAACTTATTTTATTAGAGCCAACATTTAGGACTATTGCAAGCAAAAGGCGCAAAGAGTCACTATTACCTGCAACAGTTGCGCTGATCAAGCCTGAAACTCCAGGCAAAATGTTGGCAATAAGAAACTAAACAAGAATGATACTCATGTTCAAGCAAAATAGAACATTTATTTTACTATTTATCTATTTAGTAAATTTGTTTCTTTTTTAAATATGTAAAATGTATTTGAAAATAAATTTCTTATTTAGTAGTTTACTTTTTACTCACCACATATTTTACTGAAAATTGTGGGATCAACATATATTCACGGTCGATCTATGTTTGAGCAAATACCCCAAACAACAATCAAAAGATCTCCTAAAAGTCTGTCTTTATGTTATCTAATTCTAATTATTAATTCTAAAACCTTTCATTATCCCTAATGAAAAAACATCTTTTAGCCATATTATTTAAGATAAATAAATCTATTTTATTATTTATACCTAATAATATAATTTTACTCTTAGACCATACTATTTATACTCTTAGACTATATTCTTAATTTCAGTGAGTGGACCTGACAAGAATTTTTAAACATCAAAATTAAACCCTTAGTTAAAATCTTGAGGGAGCCGAAGATCCCCAGTAAAAAAATATTATCCATGTCACAGAAAGAATCATATACTTTAATATAATTTAAGAATAGTACTTACGTCGCTTTTCCTTCTCTAAGAAAAACACAGGAAAGGGTACAGTCTAAAGTGGCAGATGCAATTTTTTTACTCGTAGGTTTGAGAACTAAATTCAGATGATGTTGCGAGGAATCTACACTAGCGTACTTCTTCATGTTGATATTAAGGGCAGCAATTTGTCTTCTTTTCCCCATACTGCTCACCTAATGAATAAATATAAAGTGTTTTAAAAAAATAAATAATATGTTCCATAAAGCAAATCACATTTAAAACCTATAAATAAAAAAAACAACAATCTATAACATGTTATATAAATAAAACATACATAGCCGAATCAGTCAAATAAAATTACTCATATAATTTTTTTTAGCCAGTACACTGTGAAATGTTACAGGTGCTCACTTTTTTCTCAAACTAACTGCATAATGTTACTCATTCATGTTTTTTTCAGGGAAGAATTCATGATATTATTCTTGTTGGACAAGTCCTTGAGTGTCTATCTTTCAAAGCTACAACCCCCCACTTATAAAGTTCAAGTTCCTATTTTACAATTCTTGCTGTAAGGTTTGTGAAAGTCTGCTTCGAGGGCATCATCTGTCAACCTAACAAAGATGAGTGCCTTTCTCATATTTCATATAAGTTTACTTAATGTTCTGTGTTTAGTAATTTTGTAACGACCTCCCATACTGATTCTTAATAAGCCATTAGAATATTTGTTAAGTTGATTTTATTGCTTGTATAAGGACTTCAGAGACCACTCTATATTTGTTCCCTTAGTACAAAATCAAATGCTGCCAATAAAATTCAGATAAACATTTCTATCTCTTTCTTAATGACTGCTCTCAGAGAGCATATTTAGTTCGATATGATCTAAAACCAGTCTGTTCTTCAGCCAATTTGATTTCTACAAGAACTCTTATCCTCTTGCTACTGATTACTGATAACTAATAAAATACTTGGAATAAGTAGATAGACCTGCAGTATTGAGTAATTAAGGCAACCTTTCTTGAATATAGAAATAATTACATTATGCTTGGATATACCTTTAGAATATACCTAAAGTTCCTCAAGGAGACCTGGTTCCTATACTTTGTCAACTCTTGTACAAAGATTTTACTCAATCAAGTATTCTCATTACTCCATGAGCCCTGAGGAATTTAAATATAACTTGGACAGATAAAATCCTTTTGACCAAAATTATTCTCGTAATTGGAAATATGACTCAACAGCTAGTAAACAAAGCCTACTATATACAAAGGTGGACAAGATATTAAAAAAAAAATTTATAAATATAGTAGTAATCAATAGGGGAAAAAATACTTTTAATAAAACAACAAACAAGTTGTGTAAGATACTTAAAAATTCAAAGTACTTACATCTTCAATAAGGAACGTCCACTCTTTATCTTCTAAGTCATGGTTTCTAAGATCTTTGAATAGTGTAACCGCAACTTCTCTGTTTTCAGGTACAGACCAAGTTGCTACTCCTAGCAATGGATCCTTCATTGTTGGTTCCCAAGGCTGAGCTTCTGATACGACTCTCCGCCCCCTTCGTGTCCATACCACACATAATTTTGTCGGTTTCCTAGAAAGTGGTTTATTGTTTAAATATATTGTAATAAATGAAATAACAACTGTGGATTACGTATTTTTAAAAAAGTAAGATACCTAAATTCAGTCTAATACAATAGCTAATGCATATAATTATAATATGCATATATTTAGTGAAAATATTTTATCAATTTATAACTAGGTACATAAGTGTCGCTCAAAATAGCAAGCGGGTATTTACTCTCTTATACACAATGTTCTTTTGTTGTGGGTTATAACCTACACTACTATCACTACTGCTCGGATTGAATGAAAGCCTTCAGATTTTGCTCACTCGAAATGGATCAACCAATCCTCAACAGATTCTTCCAGTAGGTCAAACCATGAATTTTCAAACATAGGAATCACTTTATGGTATTAGGTTATAATCGACAACCATGGTCAGTCATATCTTCATTGTGTATAAGCACATGTCAAAGTCACTTTTAAGAAATATTACCCCTAAGAGCAAATTTTGATTTGGATAAATAAAAACAAAATCAACTTATGAAAATAAGACTGATAAAAATAAAGAAAACACATAAAATGATTTATAAGAGAAAGAGAAAAATATTCAATAAAACTAGATAATTATCCATCTTTTGATAAAGGCATTTTAAAACAACTACTTCAATACTAAACCTATCTCACAATACAACCATCATATTTATGAAAACAGTAGGTATATCTTTAATAACAATTACAACTAGACAATTGATTAGAGCATTTTAAACATTTAACCAGGGTCTGAACAATTTAATTATTCTGACTTTGTTTCAGAATAAAATTACTTTTTCATTCATATATATCATGTATCAGTTAGTCTACATTCCATCACTCATCATTTGACATGTTAGTAGGCAAAAAACATTCCTATAAGACAAATGGGTATAAAAAAATCTATAAACAAATGAATAAGTGAAATGGACAAGGAAAATAATATCAGTGAAATGAAGTTTTATTGTTAAGGAATCTAAAATTTTATTTTAAAAACATGGATTTAACTATTTCAGTACTACTAATCACACATCCATTAATAAATTAAAATAGGCAAATGGCTAATAAGCAAGTCATTCTTCACTTTAGAAAAAAATCGATATTAAAAGACAACATTGAACATTTGTGTTTTTACAAGAACCTTACACTAATTATAATTTCTTCATTACATTAGTAAAAATAAGGAGTATATCATAGACCAAGAAGTTAAAATAAATTGTTTAAAAAATAAATGTCTATTTAGTCAACAGCAAAATAAATCAAAAAGTTATAAGCTTTTGGTCAAGAAATGTTCTGAGATATAGGGTGTAGGAATGATTATAAACTTGCATGTTATCAACATACTTACTACAACTGATTTAATAGTTTATAAATCAAGGAATAACAATGTTACAATGTGCTAGCAGTACAATTCTGATGTAGACACTAAAAAAGCTTAAAATCCATAACCGAACAATTAAGTTAAAAATCAGGAAAATTTCTCACTTAATATTACTTTTTCTAATATACCATAATAATGTAAGAATAAAAATACTTTTAAAACACTTGCTCACCATTTGGAAGTTGTTTCAACAGTAATTTGGTGGTAAGAAACAGTAAATTGAAATTTGGCAGCTCTTTTGTTAACTCGCTGCAATCTTTTCCAAACAGACCCCATTTCAAAAATGTGTAGAAACTGCAAATCAAATAAAGGTTCTTATCAGTTATCAACATTCTATTTACACTAACGATTTTAACAGTGATCAGTGTCAGTTTCATAATTAATAGTCCACTTTGAACAAAAACTACTGTTAGTTTTGTGTTATTTTTGTACAGAAGATTAATTTAAAAAAGTGATCATTTGTTGAATGCAATGAACATGGTTACATAGAAATAAAGTTAATTGATCTATTTAACCCCTGTATTATGGTTTCAATTTACACTAATCATCTCGAAAAAAAAATTTAAAGCACTCACAAAATTTTAATTAACTCACACTTTGACATGAACTGAAACAACATAACAAAAAACAAAAAAAAATTGCAGGATGATTAATCATTAAGTTTACGGAAGTCATAAGTGATTTCACAAATACGTACTTTCGTTTAAAGGTTCGTTCCTTCTTAAATGTGAAAACTAAAACACAATCTCACACATTTCAAAAAAACTACACCTCTTACAGAGGTATCAAAAGAATTGTTCCTGACCCTTGACTCTGGCAGAACTACTGATTTCCCCTAGGGCCGCTACGAGCGCTGGTTTCGCTAGCAGCCCGTCTACTTTTAATCATTTGTTTATATTTATCCTCTGACGTATTGACTAATGACGTAAAATCTTTTTCCGATAATTTTCAAATGTATTTCATGGAAACTACTTCGGTCTTTGTCTTTGATGGTCGGCTTAGCTGAGCAATCGATCTATGGAGGACAGGTGTTCCAAAGGTTGTCATAGACAGGTGCAAGATTTTTTACTTGCCCTTGTAAGAAAAGATAAATTTCAACCACGCACATGGGCTGTTTCCTGCGCACTGATTTAGCGGAAAATACATCCACGTCTCGCTACTGAAATATTATTTTGGATTTTCTAAACGGTTATCCTTTTATCCTAATCTAATTTAAATTACAAGACAAATTGGCCTCAGGTTTTGTTTGTAAATGTTAAATCAACACTCGCATAATGCACGAATCGAATCTTTAAGGTTTTAAGAAACATTCGAATCCAACAAGTGTAAACTATTTTGAATTACCCCACTATCGGGTTGCAGAGTTTCATTTTATCGATCTGCTTTGAAAGTTATAAGCATAGAGTCATTATATACATTCAAATTATTTGACAAGGATTGTTTCCTCGTTCAATGCCAACATTGAAAAATTAATGGTTTAAATAGAACTAGGGGGAAATATATATTCATATTCTTAAAAAACCGTAAACAATGAGATCACCACAATAGTTTAGTAAATGGCATATTGTCAACAAGAATTAAATTGGGCAGTCTGTAAATTTTTAACTTTGAACAAATTATCCAATTAGGCCTTACAATCACTTTGTATGTATAAAAAAAAGTGTTTAAAAGGTCGGGTAGTTATAATTTTTTGGTATCGTATAGAGACCAATACAATAGAAAGTTTGCGGATTACAAGACCTGGAGGAATTTCAACCAAAAATCCTTAATTTTTTCGCAGAGGTGGCCACTTTTCTTTATATAAGATCTGCTTTTAATCTTACTCATAAGTGTGTCGCGATCGACTTATCATAGGCGTAGTCGAAGGAGGAAGAAGGAATGTTTATTGCATACTATGTGCTATGAAATGTACACTGCGTTTCAGTTTTCGAGATATAGGCTCATAAAGAATTTCTACAAACAGTTAATAAGAATACTTCCGGAAATTTAGGCTTACAATGTTTATTTTTACTACCAATTTGAGTGACTTATTTACATTCACTATGTAGTCAGAGATATTAAGGATTATTTTTTGAAACTAGTATAATTTCCTCAGGTAAGGAGGCTTTTATATCATACTTTAACCGGAATTTATAACATTGGTATTTCAATTGTACTACCTTGACGAAATTAAAACAATCATTTTGTAAATAATTAAGATTAGATCGGGTTTTATTGGAATAGGAATTAAAAATTGGATTTCTTAAAATCGGATTACCCAACAATTTCTGAGCTTGTGCAGCAGCTACATCTGACTCACCATCGAGCTTAGAAACGCCTTTTATTTTGCCGAAGGTCTTAGAGCTGTGCTCTGCAATCTCCTACTAGTACAATAGCCCAGGGGGCGAAAAAGGCTACACCAATTTTTTATTACTTTAATGAAAAATATGTATAATTATTAGTCAAAATTGATGAGTCTGCTAAGTATAGCTAGGAGAAATAAAAAATGGCAGCTTTTTCAAAACGTTAAAAAAATTAATTTTTCATTCGGAGCTCTTTTTCTTTAAAATTACCAACAACACTAAAATACCGAAGTGAGTGTCATTTAAAGTAGAGTAAATTTATTAAAGCATGAGCCCTAATAGAGCTATTTACGTTTAATAGTTCTCGAGATATAGCTTTTTAAAAAGCAACATTTCATAAAAATGTTGTACAAAATGTACTGAAAGATCTGTAGTTTGTGGATTTATTTAGTGAATATCTCAAAAACTATTTGACGTACAGATGTCTAATAGGACTCCAATTAAAGCTAGTTTAATGAGGTATAAAGTAGTTTAGGATTTTTATCTTCGTAGGAATAGAAGTTTTCATCATATTTGCTAAAATAAGTTGATTTATAGTTCTTCGGACAATTTTTCATGTACAAATATATATTCATATGCGAATATCATAAACACTACTACCCCTACGAAGAAACGTGTCATAAACTACTATATAGTAAGTTAAATTTTCTTTATTTTGAGTGCTGGCAGACATATGTACGTCTGATGGTTCTATAGATATATATTTTTAAAAATCAAACATTTTATCCGAACTCCTAGGAATTAGCATTTTGTGAATTTATTTTGTTTAATATCATAAAAACTACTACTCCTACAAAGATAAACATTATAAACTAATCTATAGTAAATTTAACTAGCTTTAGTTTGAGTGTTGCAGACGTCTGTACGTCTTATGGTTACTAAAATGAAGTTTTTAATAAATCAAACTTATTGTCCGAAGAACTATAAATAGTTTATTTTAGTAAATATTATGAAAACTACGAAGATAAAGGTCCTAAACTACATTAAACTAGCTTTAATTTGAGTGGTAATAGACATCTATCCGTCATATAGTTCCTGAGATATAGATTTCTCAAAATAAATTCACTAACTACTAATCTTTCAGTACATTTTTATGAAATGTTGCTTTCTAAAAAGCTATATCTCGAGAACCATTGAACGTAAATAGCTCTATGAGGACTAATATTTTAGAAAATTCACTCTACCTTAAATAATGTTCTCTTAAGTTTTCTAGAATTATTGGTAATTTTAAAGATATAGAGCTCCGAATGTAAAATTAATTTTTTTAAGGTTTTGAAACAGCCGCCATTTTTTATTCCCCCTACCTATACTTGGCAGACTCATCAATTTTGACTAGTAATTATACATAATTTTCATTAAAGTAATAAAAAATTGGTGTGAAATAACTGCCTTTTTCCTTGGTCTTGTACTATACCATCATTCCCATCTCGTAACAATTTGCTGAAAAGGTAGGGTCAATTTCTAGTGATTTATTTGAAAATGTTACTTCTTTTAGTACGCAAAACATGTGACATGAAGAATTTTAGAATGGAATATTCTTAGAGAATTTCATGTTTTAATAATTTTCGGAATGCCATCTGAAAAAATGAAATAGTTTTTTCATGAAGCATAACGTAGGGCATAGATTCGTTAGGAACTGTGTCTTGGTTGCATTTTTTACAACACTTGGAAATTTATAAGAAATGGTTTTAAGGATGACCTGGGAGTGAGAGGGGGATTAAAACCCATAGTTTACATTGAAAACGAAAATAGTAAAAGATGAAATCACGACCCTACTAATTAAGTTTTAAAATTTCATAAGTTTCTACTAAATCACTCATCGACACTAAAACAGAAACTGCTTTGCTCCGACTAAGAATGAAAGGAAATGAAAATGAAAGACTTAGAATTTAAAAAATAATAAAATCAAAGGAAGTATTAGGTAATAGTTAGGTTTCGGCTTTTGGTAATTATAATAGTAACCTTTTACCAATTAGAGTGAATTTTAGGAATCGCTTAGTCTAAGATATTTTATACCATTTGTTGGAAGCAAAATGACTGAGGCTCCTTTCATGGTAAACCAGCCATCTTAATTTAATTTTTTTTTGGTTTACGACGCCCATTTTTTGCTACTTAAAGCGATTACTTTTTTACTACGGAGTTGTTTATTGGGAGATAGAACTTGGACATCATTATTAAGTACATTCCTTCCCCTCCTCCAAATATATTTTTTGACTAAATCCTTGTGCTTGTTAATACTGTTTACAAACATCATTTGTCATTGACTCCTGAAGTGATAAACTATTTCTCAGGTGTTCTATATAGCTTGACTACCTACTAAATGAACATGGCACTTCTAGGTGAATGACCTGTAACAACCGATATTTTAGCTCTGTTTGAATTTCACACTGATATTCATTTTAACATTTTTGTACAATAGGATAAATTACCATTTATCAATTCATGTTTATATCTCATTGTTTAAGATATAATTAAAATTGTTACTCACTATTTGGCTGACTAATTGGCTGAGCGAATTTGCAACTTCTGTATTTATTTAAATAATTCTAACACCTTTTAGATTTTTAATTAAAACGCTACATATTCCATCTCAATTTTCCCTTAAATAATTAGATATTTGTAAAATGGTTACATTTTTTATTTCGAATTAAAGATTTTTCATGGCAAAATCTCTTCGATATGATGCGTTGAATGTTTAGAAATAAATACTTATGACTTTATTTTTAGAAAATTTATTAGTAAGTATATCTACCTTTATAACTATAATTTCCCCCATTCTCAAGACCCAACATTAATTGTCTAAAACAATGCATCACTTATCTATCACTGGACAATATTATATATTATATTGTTGTAATTTTGTATTACATAATTACATATATATATATATATATATATATTTAAAAAATTGGTAAATTAACAAACATGTACTATTACCTTCAACATGTTAAGTCGAATTTATTACAATTGTTTTCATAAAAAGAAGAGTGTCCAATATTTAGGTTGCTATTGTGAAAAGCCCCTCGTAAAAATATCAATAATATTATTGTCTGAAAGTTAAAATGTGATTAGTTCTTTATAATTATTAATATATTTGTTAAAAATTATTTCGGATTGGAGTTTAAAAATAATAATAATTGTTTTACCAGAATTTTGCGTCTTCTCTTTATGGAAATTAGTTAAGGACTGTTTCCCTTATTCCCTAGTATTCATCATTGTAGTATTAGCTTTAAATCTATTTGTCTGCTGTTATTGTTATTGTTTATATTTTTGTTATTTATATTCTTCCTATTATTCTACTTAAACTTTCATCTAAAGAGTAAAACCTAGTATTACGATAGCTCTACGCTGGTAAGACGCGCGAATAAAGGTGTAGGACCTATATTCACGAATGGTTTAAAAGTGTATTAAAGTAGTTTTAAAATATATTCAATTTGAATAATTTCAATATTAAATATTACATTTTGAGTTATGCAATGCAAGCGCCCTCGAATCTATTACCGTAATATGAAATATAAATTCATGTTATGCAAATAATTTTCCTTATGTTGTTGACTATATTATTGTTTAGTTTGACTTAATATACATCGACTTCTACAGCTTATACTATAATAATACAGTAAAAATATTCTTGAATGTTATTTTGTTCCATTAAGTGCACATCTTTTAAAACACCTATTGAAATCCTTTCTCTTAAATATTTATTTGAGTTTATCTATATTTATTAACATTATCCAAAATAATAACTGAATTAAATAACCAATATCAAAAATGGGATATGATAAAGAAATAAAGACACTATAGGTGTTTGACTCGAGGTCCTTGAAACATTAGACTAGTTAACGCTTGCAGAAAAGTTAAAGACCGCTTAATCATTTTACATTCGTCATAGCAAGATTTTCGTTTGTCCCATCACTTTTTATGAAAAATAATGTCATCCACGCCCAAATATCATATCATAAGAAAGTGATATTTCTTAGGAAAAAGGATAATTAATACTGATTATCAGTATATACGAGTATTCGGTGATGCAGTGATAAGCTCTTATTTATTTAGAAACAAAAAACAATAATATGATAAAAAACATATGAAAATTAGTAGCATAGCATTGATTCATATTACTTAATACGGTTATAAATTTGAAGTCGCTTGCATTGGATGACTCAAAATGTTATATTTATGGCTTATTTGAAAACAACTCAACTACACTTTTTAACCATTCGTGAATTTTTTAAAAATAATTTATTTATTTTTATTTACAACTGTATAACTATATATACATCAAGTAAATTTGTTGTAAGCGATATAATGGCATGATACATGTGGAGAATCTACCCATTGATAGAACTCCAAAAACATTTTTAGAGGAGAAGATCTCGAGGCCATCTTCTTTTCAGACGCCTAGAAGGATTATTAGGTAACGAAGGGGAAGCCAGGATAGCAACAAATTGATTAAGGTGGTTGGGAAGTTTGTCATGGAAGGATTGGTATCTGGTTCTGGCCAAATCGGCAACATATGGGACATTGAGGTCCTGATGGATGATTTGATTTGTGACAAAGTAAGGAGCATTAAGGATTTTACAAAGGATTTTGGAATGTGAGGATTGGATACAGGAGGAATTCGATGGTTTAGTGGAGCCCCCTAGCTCAACTCCGTATGTCCAGATTGGCCTTATAACAGTCATGTAGATCAGTCTTTTGTAATGGATTGGAAGTTTAGACCGTTTATCTAGTAAATGTTGTAATAATCGGAATCGACGAGCAGTTTCCTGTCTTTTAATTCTTGTATGAGAATTCCATGTCAGTCGTTTATCCAGATGTAGTCCTAAGTTACGGATCTGTTCAAAGGGAATAAGTGGGGTATTATTAAAGGATACTGTGGGGAAAGACGAAGGGTAAATCTGATTTGGTGGGATTTATTGGAATTTATTTTAATCCTCCAGTTTTGGCACCATTCTTCAAGGGTGGTGATGTGGGATTGTAGGTTTTGGGATACAATGGAATGATCATCGTTCACTGATAATAGGCATGTGTCATCGGCATACCTGGTGAGAATAGTGTTAGGATGGGTTGGGATGTCAGCTGTAAAAACTGTATAAAGGATTGGACCAAGGATGCTACCCTGAGGTACACCAGCAGACTGAGGAAATAGGGATGAATAACCTGTCGAAGAGATAGAACTTTGATGACAATGAGAAAATGTGTAGGGGGTAGGAATCTTCGTGAATTTTAACCACGCTTTTATAATACAAATATATCATAAAAATAGTAATATACCACATGAATCCATGCCTTATAACAAATTTTTAAATTTTTTTTACTATATTATTATTGACATCTTACTATATTCTTTTAATATAACATCAATACTAATTAAGAGTCTCAAATAATAACTACCTAAAACTATATCACAAGAGTATTAACTATATTATTAAACCAGATGAAGTTTATAAATGCAGCGATCGATTTATTTATAAAGCTTGAAATATTCTTTGGTATAAACCTACATAAAACAATATCTCGTGATACATCACCTCTTTTCTGAACTTGTGGCACATCGTACAAAAACATTTTTTTATTTATTTAGTATTGGACGTATTTCAAAGATAGAACCATAGACTGCGGTTAATTTCTTTACTGAGGCCGTTCTTTAGGCTTTCCTAAAGCTATTATATAAGAGTTGTTACAAATTAACTCCAGTCAACAGAATAAAAAATGAACCATAAACACAAAATGAAAACAAAACAATTGTCAGATGTGCCATCATTCAAGCAGCGATATATTGATAAGACTTCAGAAGATTTCTCATTAGTCTATTTTACTCATTAAAATTCATGACCAGTTTAATAACTTATTTTAATTTTTTATAGGTGTTTTACATAACATGTTTAATACAACCTCTTAGCTTATAAAACTTATAGTACAAGAGCCCAAGAGGAGAAAAAAGGCAATTATCTCACCCCAATTTTTGATTACTTTGATGAAAACTGTGTATAATTACTAGTCAAAATTGATGAGTCTGCCACGTATAGGTAGGAGGAATAAAAAATGGCGGCTGTTTGAAAGCGATAAAAAAATTCAAAGCTTTATATCTTTAAAACTATCAACAATAGAACATCATTTAAATTTGCTAAAATGAGCCCTAATAGAGGTATTCACGTTCAATAATTCTCGAAATATAGTTTTTTAAAAAGCAACATTTCATAAAAATGTTGTATGGGACGTACTGAAAAATCAGTAGTTAGTGAATTTATTTTGAGAAATCTATATCTCAAAAACCAGTTGACGTACAGATGGCTATTAGCACTCAAATTAAAGCTAATTTAATGCTTTAAAAAGCTATACCGTAGTTTTTTTTTATGTTTATCTTCGTAGGAGTAATAGTTTTCTTGATAATTGCTAATATAAATTGATTTATAGTTGTTCGGAAAAATTTTTATACGCCAAATTTATATTCATAAGTGAATAAGATAAAAACTACTACCCCTTCGAAGATAAGTGTCATAAAGTACCTTGTAGTAAGTTAAGTTTACTTTATTTTGAGTGTTGGCAGACATATGTGCGTCTTTTGGATCTAGAGATATATTTTTTCAAAAATCCAACATTTTAAACGAACAACTAGAAATTAATATTTTGTGAGTTTATTTTGTCAAATATCATAAAAACTACTACTCCTACAAAGATAAACATAATTAACAATTTTGTAGTAAATTTAACTAGCTTTAATTTGAGCGCTGGCAGACATCTGTACGCCCAATGGTTTCTGAAATGAAGTTTTTCATAAATCAAACTTATTGTCTGAACAACTATAAATCAATTTATTTTAGCATATATCATGAAAACTACTATTCCTACGAAGGTAAAGGTCATGAACTAATGTATGGTACGTTAAACTAGCTTTAATTTGAGTGCTAAACCTATACGTCACACAGTTCCTGAGATATAAATTTCTCAATATAAATTAAATAACTACTAAGCTATTAATAGATTTTTAAGAAATTTTGCTTTTTAAAAAGCTATATCTCAAGAACTATTGGACGTAAATAGCTCTTTTAAGGCTAATATTTCAGAAAATTTACTCTTCTTCAAATAATGTGCTCTTAGGTTTTCTAGTGTTGTTGGTAGTTTTTAAGATATAGAGCTCCGAATTAAAAAGTAGTGTTTTTTAAGGTTTTGAAACAACCTATGTATTGGTAGACTCATCAATTTTGACTATTAATTATCCATAGTTTTCATTAAAGTATTCAAAAATTGGGGTGAGATAACTGCCTTTTTTTCTGTCTGGCTCTTGTACTATTATCTATACCGCATACATTACTTCAAAACGTTTTTAATACACAAAGTCCATTCATGTATATTCATATTATTTTCATGGTACAAATTGTTAATCTTTCTAACAGGTAGATATGTTCATTTATAATCATATATTGGCTAAAATACTTTTTAAATCTATAAGATAGTAAGTCAAAGTAACGGATAAAATATATTGTTTTAAATATAAAAATATTAAAATTAAATAAGATATATTGAGGCCTTTGGTTTCATTACACGAGGTTTCGCTTAAAATAGTAATAAAAATATTGTTTGTTTTTTTAAGTAACTATGTTTTAAGTGACTGAATCAAGTATAATAAAATATATATCTATAAAAATTTGATATATCATTATTAGGAATAGGATATTTATATCTTTTCACATAATTTTACCTGACCATGATATCTTCGATTCCTTACTAACTAAAGATGTTTCAAGACATTTCTGGCCAAAAGGAGCCATTTTTATTTCACATATTTTTAAATATTTGGCCTTTTTTACATATTTTGTTTTAAATCACATATTTTCTGAAATATTTGTTAATTTTTAGATATTTTGTCCTGAATCACGTATTTCCTTAAATTATTTGTTCAATTGTAAATACATTTTTCGCAGCAACTACGTAAAATTCAGGAGAACGGAAGAAACTTAAAGGTGAAATTTATCGTTTATCATAAATAGTGCGTAAAAATTCTATATCTTCATCTTTAAACACAAATTAAAAGCAGCGGCAATAATAAATTTTCGGCAATTAAAAAGAGCAAGGGTCTTATTCCTGTTACATTTTCCTATGATTTGTTTGTTTACTCCTCAATCCATTTCTCTGTTTCCCCCCCTTTCCATATCTTAGTCTTGTTTAACTCCCCTAGTTTAATAACAATTACTAATTAATGTCTTGTTATTGAGCAGCTGTGTTTTCTCTAAGTACATTTTTTACATAATTTCTTTAAAATATTATTCATATAATATGTAGTAAATACATATTTATGTAACTTTTTTTAAATAATAAAATTACTAATTAATTAGTAGTTTATATTGTTGAATAATACATAGTTTATAAATACATGTTATTTTAAAATATTTCACAATTTATTAGCACATATTTATGTACATATTTCGGATTTTTTAGCACATAAAAATCCTATCCCTTATCATTATTATAGTGCATAGGTACACCCTAAAATATTGAGAAACGTGTAATCCTTAAAATCAGCCGGTTCATTCCACATAGTGAATTGATCAACATAATATTCCATTCTTACCGAACTTGGGTATTTGTTCCATATTTTTCTGCTTGAGTGGTTAATCGTAAGCCAAATTAGGATTGTAAGGTAACGGTACGCAGTAATAAAATTAAATAAAAGCGTTTAATAACAAAACAACAAAAACATATCAAATGTAGGGTTAACAGTTAGTTGAAAAATAATACACGTATCTCGGGGCAATGTTTATCGATGAGTCAAACAAAAACCGCCAAAATGATAGGGTTTATCTAATCAACAAAAGTGCAACTGTCGGCTTAGATCGATTCATACTCAAACATGTAATTTTTAAACAATGGCATTTTTTGTTGCTGTCTTTATCATCATAACAGCTTTCGTTTCCTTTGTATGCGATAATGAACTTACAAAAGAAGAAAAGTATGCTAAAACAAAAACGAAAGGGCATATTTTTAAGATTACAATACGGAGTAGGTACCGACTTCCTTTATGCTTAGACACGTCAATTATCATCCAGATCTCAAATATTATTGTTCCAGTCTGAGCGTCCAATATGGTAAAAGATTTTTCTTTTTTTTTGTTTTAATTTCAAATTTTTACCTTATTATACCTCCTAATCGTCCTTTATTGTTGGGTTATATAACCCTTATCGTTACCTTGGCCCTGTGTTTTAAGCCCAAAAATTAACCTTCTTTAAGATAGTGCACGAATTAGGCACGGACCAAATATTATTTTATAGTTAACTTCCATACGATTGAGTAAACGGCTCTGGCGATTTTTATTTTTGATGGCTCAAATTATTCAACAAAATAGCGTGGATTTTTTAAACAAGTCGAGCTCAAAATCCTGGTGATGATTTAATCAAATTTGTTTAGTCAGTCCATCTGTGTTTATATAATAATTTTTGAGCTAAGGGCTTAAGCAATTCATAGGTTATATTGTTCAAATTACTCGATAATATTCCAATGAGGGTTAGAACAATTTGAGCTCAAAATGTTGAAAAACGTCAGTCCGTTTCTGAATACGTAAATTTTTTTTTATCAGTAGACAGCCCAACAGATTTTCAATTTTTATGTCTCAAATCATTCAGACCTTCGGTTTCCCAACAAAAATTCGTAACCCGCCTAAAACATCATATACGATCATGTACGACCTATCATGTACGACCTATCATGTACGACCTAGCTTTAAAGTCTCAGTTGGTACAATTCAGAGTTAATATAACTTTAGTGAATCATACCCATTGGTAGCACTCTAAACACTTTTACAATATAAGGTCTCGAGGCCATCTTCTTTTCAGACGCCTCAGAGGATTGTCCGGCATAAAAAAGGAAGCAAAATTAGAAACTAATGGGTTTGAATGGTTAGGGAGTTTGTAATAGAAGGATTGATATCTGGTTCGGGCTAGATCGATTACAAATGGAACATTAAGGTTTTGTGGATGATTTTATTTGTGACAAAGTAAGAAGCATTTAGGATTTTACGAAGGATTTTGGATTGTGAGGATTGGATACGAGAGGAATTGGAATTTAGTGGAGCCGCAAAGCTCAACGCCGTATATCCTGATAGGCCTTATAATTGTCATGTTAATCAGTCTTTTGTAATGAATTTTAGTGAATCTTAACTGTAAAACTGAAATGATCTTTTCCAGTGGGCTAACATAATTATTTATTACCTAAACTGGTACTTAAAGATAATCGTTATAATGAGTACAACTTTAATAATTGTTTGTGTTGAATAGACTATCTCGATAATATATTGCACATAAGAATAAACATGAGATAGCTTATATTTCGATTGAATTAAAGAGAAGAAGGAAACATATCTAATGCGAGGGTTCTCGCAGGATCAAAGTATTTTTATCCATTATTAATTTTATATTTTATGTTTGCTATATACATCATTGATTAAATTCATTAATTATTCAATGTTAATTGACTCATTATGATATTATTTTAAACTATTTATTTAATATGTAGAACAGTGAAATTCTCCTTTCTATAGTATAGCCATAAACCTATTTAGTCGTAAAAAATATATTTCTATGGCCTCTAGCTACATTATAATTGAAGGGGTAAGTATTTCAAGGGGCTATCTAACATTTTTTGATTTTTCGAATGCTTAGTTTGCATGAAGGGGTTAGGTGCATATCTTGTTAGTAAGAGATACACTAACCTCAAAATCCAATTAATAACTGAGATACCTAGATGTTAAAGGGACTATGTACACTTAAAAACATAATAAGTAAAAAAAAAATTGAATCTCGTTTCCTTAAAATTTTCTATTTGTAACATAACCCCTTTATCCACTTAATTATACTAGAAATTATTGTAGGTACTTAACAATGTGGTATTAATATTTATATTTTAAATAAATTACGTTGTAGTACTTAAAGTAAAAAAGTAATCATATTATATAAATTATAGTTGTACCTAATTTATATATTTAGGCTTACATATTATGTCTTTTCGATTATTATATTTTATCAACTAAGATATCAACGGAAAAAGTGTAAAAACTCCCAACTACCAACTTTTTTAAAGAAATTAAAAAAGTTAACTTAAGTTCATAAATATAAATTGCATGTTTCTTCAATGAGGTTTATTTTATATATTTTAAAAATTATGCACAAGTATGAGATATCGATTCGAACAAATTGACAATTAATGATTGCACAAGAGACTTACCTAGAAATAGAATAAACAAAATAGCCATACATCAAAACGTTTTCGACTTTAGTGGTTTCATACTTTAGCAACAATATTCAATATATACTATCCTATTTAATTTTAATTTAGGTTATATATATTTTATTAAATATCATTATTAATGTATATGCATCATAATATACATAATAGTACCTTCATCGATTTTATTATTTTCATCTTGTAGTTATTGATTTCCCAAATGTTTTAAAAATAATTATATATCTGCCTTACATAAAGCTTGTTAAAAAAATGTTATAAACTCTCCTTCCATGGGCTATAAAAGGAAAATAGTGAAAAAAAAATAATGTAAATTAAATTTTTAGTAAAAAATCTTGCGTTTTACGAATGATTCATAAAGACTTAGCAAGCAGATTAAAAAATATTCGTCCTTGAAACAATGCAAACATGTTTACACTCCCTACGATTTTTCCATAAATATAAATTACAC
Organism: Halyomorpha halys; assembly: GCF_000696795.3. Classification (NCBI taxonomy): domain Eukaryota; kingdom Metazoa; phylum Arthropoda; class Insecta; order Hemiptera; family Pentatomidae; genus Halyomorpha; species Halyomorpha halys. The sequence continues at coordinate 50,487 of NW_027113484.1, forward strand.
CTGTTGAGATAAATACGTTTTCTAGCAATAAAAGCCATACTTCAAGGAATTTAATATGGATCCTGAAATGAAAAGTTAGATTTCCTCCAAAGTGGCTTGTGAAATATTAGTCAATTACTTAACCTATTTAGGTTGCCCTTAGGTTATTAGATGACTAATACTTGCGGTCACAAGTAAGTGGTTGCGTGCCTAAAATGGAACTTTGGGATCTCTCTTCACTGCAAGTTGAAAAGTATTTTTTAAATTTTTTGGAAGCTTTTGTTTACTGAATTATTTTTTTGAATCTGGTAATTTACGAATTTTGAATCATAAAACCTCAAAGTTTTTGAACGATTAAAACGATTTTTGTTGATGGTTTGAAAATAATAAAGCCAACAACTAATCAAAGCAAAGGAAAAACATTAATGACATTAGATTACACGGTTTAATGTTTGATGATAAATATTAACTAAAATGATGAAACGTAAACCACGTATTTTCTTTAGTTTAAAAATAAATAGTACAATTGCAGCGAAGTCCGAATGACATATTTCACAACGATTAATTTTTTTTTTCTTTTTGGATGCAACCTTGATTTATGAATTGAGCTTTTTAGGAAAACATATTATGACACGGCATGCAAATCATGAGATCTCAGTTATTTTAATAGTAGAAGAAAACATTTTTCTTAATAATTATGAGAGATAGTTGACCGTGGATGATAAATGAGGAGAAGATGGTTGGGGGTGCGGTCAATGAAACACAAATAAGTACGATTAACTTATTTTAATGTGCCGACGTTTCGGCTAGAGTTTCTAGCCTTCTTCAGGGCTAAAAACAAAATAAGATAACAACCACAGTAAGTATAGAAAAATATAAAAAGAAAGTATAAACAAAATAATTTTACACATACAATGAATAGTTTTACAAAATAGAATTAATAAAATGAAGTGATGAGAGAAGCGGGAAATAAAATGTAGACATAGGTAATTGAAAAAGAGGGTACAATAACTTACTTAAGGAAATGAAATAAAATTAAAGTTATATAATGCAAATATAAGTTAAAGTTATATAATGTTTTGTTTTTAGCCCTGAAGAAGGCCAGAAACTCTAGCCGAAACGTCGGCACATTAAAATAAGTTAATCATACTTATTTGTGTTTCATTGACCGCACCCCCAACCATCTTCTCCTCATTTTATATCAATAACTAACAATTTTTAGTTTAAAACCAAAGTGTAGACACTTGAATACAGGTTTAAACTAAAAAGTGTAAACATTGGCACAAATACTTAAACATTTTGATCAAATTAAGGTCGTTTCATATGTCGGTTACAATTTTTACAATCTATTACCATATTTTTTCCTATTTAATGAAAATCAATCTAAATCAACTTAAAATCTTGATAATTGTTATTAGGTGTCATCATAAAATCTATAGTTTAAATCACTAAAAATTATAATGGATTATTTGGCACTTCAACACTGCGCTTACCAAAAATTGGAGATATGCACACGATTTCTATGTTTATATTCATCATTTTAAATGGAAAAAAATCTAAACCAAATGATCCAAACCTGGAGAGGAGAGACGGCATTTTGATAGCCTAAGTAATAAAATTATAGAAATGATCAAATATAGCTATAATTATTATTTATTATTGAAATACTATCCATACCAGTTTTATCATAGTTTTATTACAAAGCTGCTAAAAAAAAATCATGTTATGATTATTTTATCATGTTATATTAAGCCACATCTTTTAATACATATAGAAGGCTTATTTGATATCAATCAACGATTTCAAAACATTATAACTCTTGAAATGATTAAATATATTAAGGTGGTGTTTGCACCACTTTTTCTAACCTTTTAATATGATATCCGTAATATAGTGTTTGCTGCTTACAAGTTAGAGTTGTATCAACATTAAAAATTTTGAACAACAATTAGGCTAAAATAATTTTAACATACAATTACAATTACAATCATTAATCTACCATAAGTAATTCCAATTACAATCATATGGGAATTCAGTATATTTAAACATATGTTTTACGAGCAAACATCCTAAAATTTAAAATGAATCGATACAAAAGTACGCGATTATAAAACAAATTTTATATTTAGCATCTTCGAAAACAAATATATATAAACCTTAATAATGTCAATAAATCCTTTTTTTTCCGTTTTAGTGTTAAGTATTTGTAATTACAACTAAGATTACTTCTAAATGTATTATCCTTACTTAAAATTATAAAAAAATAATAATTACATAAAAATGTAATTACAATTACTTTGGCTCAGCTTGTAATTCTAACTGTCCCACAATTACAGTAATTTATAAAGTAACTATATTTCTGAAATTCAAAATTAAAGTAATTGGCAATTTTTAAAAGTGTTATTACTTTTTACCCAATTCTGCTTTGTTAGTGGCGCACAGCGGACAAAATCACGAAGTTTAAGTTTGACAAAAGTGAAGTCTAAAGTTTGAAATTTCGATGTATGAGATGTTCTAATTAATTGGAAAGATACAAGCCATTTTTTGCTTTTCCTTTTCCACAAATAGGAAACTTTTTATATTCATACAAGTGCAGCTGATTCTCATGGCATTATTAGCTTATCTCACTTTCTGATTTTGTTTCTACTTGGTGAAAATTCATTTGTCATTGTATAGACAGGTAAAAACCAAATCTTTGACTACTCTTTAAATCTATCTCATTAAACATTTATGCTCATGTTGGGTATAGAACAGTTAGTCATCCCAATAGCTTTCTAGGTGTTTTTTTTTTGTCTACAAACTTTCTTCTATAATCGTTCAGTGATTTTTTATATTTTTTAGCTTGTAAAGTATTTTTTCAACTTTGATGATTCCAGAAAAAGAAGAATATTGTTGAAAAGTATGTAAAATCGCTTAAAAAATTTCGAACCTAAAGCATAGTAAAATACATCCGCACTATTATTCAAGCTATATATTTTTTTTTTTTTCAAAATATGCGAAATATTTCAAAATTATCTTGATTTTGTCCCAGCATCAATGAAATTTTAATGTTCACGTAAAATTTATATTTTGTTCTGAAGAAATTTAGGAGTTTTTTATTTTTTTTTAAAGAAGATGGTCTCGAGACCTTCTAATGTCAAAATATGATTAGAGTGCTACCACTGGGTAGTTTCTCTACATGCCAGTATCTCTCCATTTTTATACTACATCAAATTTACTTAATGTGTTTTTTTTATAAATACAGTTGTAAATTGCAATAAATAAGTAGAAAAAATAAAATTTGTTTCTTTAATCATTTATGCAATGTTATCTGCAAAGATTATACCTGGATATAAACTTGAAAATATTTCAAATATAACAAAAATTCTTTAGACGTTCGCACCCATTGTATTGAGAAGTACAGGGCAAGTGGAGGGTCTTAAATATTTCAAGTTTTATAAGGCTTCTCGTACGCTGGGAGCGAAAATGTGCGATTTATATGTAAAGCGAAAACTACCTAAATTGAGCTGACTACTTACCACTTACTACTTACCACTTACCACTCACCACTTACCACTACTACAAGCGAAGTATGGATATACATTTTTTTCTAAATTTTTTATTTAAGATTCTAATAAAAATTGTATATTTATAAATAACTTCATTCAATGGAGTCAACTGAAATATATTGTATATGTTTTATTAATCTAACAAGATATTAAGACCTTTTAGACAATTTGAGAAATATTTAATTTAAATTATTGTCGTACGGTATGCATAATTTAACCAGTATAGTATACTCAAAAAGGGTTTTCCAAAGAAATATCATCAAATGTGTCTTGCTCAATCTGAATTTAGATACCCACCTCGTCATTCACCGGTTTCATAAAAAAAAAAATCTTCGAATTTTCATGTTTTTTATAACTAGAAAACTAAACATTTTTCGAACATAGATGTTCTATGTAAAATTAAAGCTGACTAAATGTCTAACAAAATACAAACTTTTTATTTCATTCTGAGAAACCCCTATAGAGCGCTTAAGAAAAGCCACTCTCGTTCTCTGTGAAAAACGCAAAACTTCAGTCACCAAAATATCACCATCATATGTCATATAAATTACTTTAGATATGCTACGCATGTCTAGGTCAAACTGGTCAGTTAGAATGATTTGTTTTTTCCTTTTTATCAGAGAACCAAAAAACTCTCATTTTTTTAGGATTTTTTATAGAATTTTTATCTTCGAAATTGTTTTTTCTTTCTAAATATTCTAGCTGTAATGGAAAAACTAAAAAAAAAAATCCAAAAGTTTTTTCTCTATTCATATTGTGAAACTAGAGGCTGGTGAAGTAATTAACCTCAAATTAAGATTAAGCACTCCAAAAAAGGTGCGGAACCGTTTATTTTTTTTTCCTGGAAAAACTCTTTTTTTAATCTTACATAACTGGACTAAGTATTGGATAGTCATTCTCAACATAATTTTAATAAAGCATTAGTTACGTAAAGATTATGTTTATTGATACTATATTACGCATTATAAAGGCTGAGGGGAAAGGGTAATTTATCATTGACAGAACTTATCAAACAGAGTGGAATCTATATTTGAGTAGCTATCTTACTGATTAAGGGGGAACTTGAAGTTCCTCTTCAACAATAACTGCATTGAACAATTTTATTAACAATATTCGAATTGTGATTCATTCATATTTTATATAAAATATTAAAGAATTATTCCCTGAGTTTTTGATTTAAAGTTCATTCTTTTATAACAACTCAAAACGTGTTTACATAATGCGTAACAGAAAATGATATGTCATTCTATAAATAAACTTCAAGTTCCTTGATTTGTAATAATCAAATGCTGTGTGGAATCATATATCTCATTAAGAAAGCGTTACTAGTGAAAACAAAATTTATTGGGTTGAATTCACCTAACCATTTTTTAAATTATCAATAATGGTTTTTTTTTCCTTGGTTTGTTGGATCAATTAAACCTTTATCACGTTGTTTTTTTTCTGACTTTTATTATATGCACGTGTAACAATATTCTGAAAAGGTATCTCCTCGCTTAAAAATATTGTGGTCCATGTTATTCATCATGAAGAGCGTGAAAACCAGTACTTATAAAAAAGAAAAATATATACTGCTAGAACCCAAGAAAGGACTTAAGTTCACTACTTGATAAGAACGTAGTTTCTTAACATACCGTTATTCAACGAGGTGATCACTCACTTTTTTTCTCCATTTTTTCCCAACCTATCTGAATGGTCATGTAAATATTTGATTGGGGCCAGGCGTACCCCACGAGGTATATCTCGAATTTGGATAATGAAATCAAAATGGCTCTTCCCCCAACACTTTAGCATTTCACAGAAAATTAAAGGGAAAATACAAACGTTAAAAATTAATAATTTTTTAATCAATAAATTAGCTTTATAATTTTTTTATAGAAAAATATTTGACTTGATTTTGAACATCAAAACACCCTTGATGTTTAAAATATTATCGAAAATAAAAGGAGGGAGGACATTTGTCATCATGGATTTCTATTCAAGTTTTATTATTTCTAAATTCGTCAGTATCTAATCGGTTCGACAATGCTATAGTTCCCAGGTGTTGGGACAAAAATATAAAACACACAGTAATTACTTTATTTTACATATCTTGAAAAAGGAAATCGACGTTATTTTCCACCAAAACTTCTGCATTTAAGATTAGATGAAAGAAAAAATATCTTAAAGAATATAAAATGTCAAAAAATAATCGTTTTTTTTTTTTTATCAAATAAATTTTAAAATGTTTAAATTACTAAGTAATATACACTGATAGATTTTTTTAATACCGAAAATGGTGTAAATTTTGATGCAACATACCAAAACATCTTTATGTTTAAAATATGATCAAAACTTTTTTTTTTTTTATTAATATCTTCATTGAAATTTACAACTGTACATTATATAATACATTCTGTAAATTTGATCTTAGTTGAAATGCAGTGTATAGGCGTGTAGAGAAACTACCCATTTGGTACTAAACCTCTACACAAATGGAAGAGGATGCAAGGTTAGAAACTAGGGGGTTTGAGTGGTTAGAGAGTTTATAATGGAAGGAGTGATATCTGGTTCGGGCTAGATCGGTTACATAGGGACATTAAGGATATATGTATGATTTTATTTGTGACAAAGTAAGGAGCAATGAGGATTGATCGAAAACTAAACATATTTTTTTTTTCCATGGAATTAAATACGTTGTACTAAAAATTAGCAACAGATTAGTTTGATCACCTAAAAATATTCATATTTTTAGGCGAATCTAAAAATAAAGAGTGTATTATTAAATATTTCACCCTGGCTTGACAGATCTCTACAATTTGTTTTTAATGACACATAAAACCGATCATAATTCAGAAACCTTTAAACAGATTCAAACCAACATTAAAGTAAACGTTTAGACTACATAATGTCTTATACTACGCGATTTATTGTAACTATAGTGTTTCTATGTTGTTTAGAACAGTGGTGTAGTAGCACTGATTTCTGCCACTCAGGGCAGACGCCAAATATTCAATTTCGATATCCCTACCGGGCTAATAAACTAAGTTCCATTATAGAACGAACAATGAGTTGTACGAAGTGAAAAAAAAATAAGACTCGAAGATTAAAAGAGATTTATATATTGCAAAGGCGGAGTAGTTTTCAAAGGTTTTCGAATTCAGTAGTTCTGCAAGTGTGTAGGGATTTTGCCACCTCTGAGAAAGTGGTGCTCATGGAGGGCGCTCTTCCTCACTTCGCCAATAGTGTAGAAATAAAGCTACCCGCAAAAACCCCAATCGCGTTTTCATTTTATAATTAAAAAATTTCTAAAGTAATTCTATGACTTCAATGTAAAAACGAACAGTACTCCTGTAAGATCAATCTGAAGTATATATGGTAAGAATAAATCTGATACTCCCATCCATACAACTATAGGTTATTATGAAAAAAAAAACCTATCTAAATATATGTGAACATATGAAAAACATGTCTGAGATTTCATACAGGTGTTTTTAGATTAAAATTAATTATAATTTTATAAAGTGCATAATTCTATTTATATTGTCCTGTTTATGTATCAAATGTTAGCATACATTAAATAGCTCTTTATAAATAAATGTTTTATTTTATTTATTTTTTTTTTTTTGCTTTGTTAATTTTATTATTTACGTTTTTCACAGATCGGCAAGGTTCTAAATACGTACAATTATATTATGATATAGGTCATTTAAATTTAAATTTAAATCTGTACCGCTACAACCCAAGAAGGGTCGAGGGTTCAGTACTTTGTAAAGAAGTACTGTTACTAGACCAACGGTTATGCAAGGAGGTGATTTGGTAAGAATCACGCTCGACCGCCAGATTTTTATCCAATTAAGAGTACCCAATTTAAGAGGCTGGGGTCTCCCAGGAGGGCTTCAGAACCCACAGGAGTTGACTCATGGCTACAGTGTAACAGAAAACAATTTCCAGCACGATATGATGTAGGTCATAAAAACAGGAATAAGAAATTATTGCTCCAGCATTTGAACAGCGTCATGTTCCTCGATCTTCTTATCCTGCATATTACGTCACCAACAAGCCTGTAGGCCACAGGCCTCCTTGTTCCTTGCTTTCACTATGACGTTAGACAGTTCTTAAACGAGTAGTACCCGATAAAAGAACTAGAATCTGGTGCTGACTCATCACATGCCAGAGTACTGACAACTGTAGTGGGAACAATTTACTGATGGAAAAACCAGATAAGCAGCTAGAGGCCTTAATTCGGTCCATGACTGTGTATGCTTTGTACTAATCCAGTCACAGTTACAAACCAAGAAGATCTGGCGGCTTCTCGTATCGTAATAATTTCGTCTGATTAGGAAACGTGGAAATATTGTTATATTTAGTATGTGTGAACCGAAAAGTGCAGAAAGACGTAACGGAGAGGACTATGATAGTTTTGGGATATCGGTATCGAACCTTTGAGCTCGCTAAGAATTTTTTATAAGTTATATGTATTGAATATTTTCCAAATAAACGCATTAGTTGAGTCTATAAATATTGACTCTTTAATTGTTTTAGAGCTGTGTTTCTTAAACTTTTAATATTAATCATTTATTTAAAGTTTGTTTGTGGTAAGGTCAGAACAGACAGATCTGTTTTTTTTTTCTTTTTTTATTGTATATGACACTGTGTTGAGATCTAACAACATTTCACCGATACTTCCTGTTTTCTTCATATCCTGTATCGAAACACTTCCCCTGTCAGCTTTTCAATTCGATTTAACGCACTCCAACAATTGGTAGTTCTAAACGTCATGTGTCTATTAAACAATTTTTCACACAGATAGCAAGCTTATTGTCAGGACTACACAAAAGACAATAACAGTCACGGCTTCCATACGTGGATAATTATAATACAATGGAATGTTGAACTATAAAAAATATTCATATCTCTGACTGCCTCTAATGAAGAGTAGTGAATACTTTATAACTTTCTATATAAAATATCTTATATTGATCGCTGACATTCAGGCGTTAGCCCTGGATATGACCTCAATAAACGTCCTTCCTACATGCCTCAAAGATCTTTTCGACATATCGATCAATTGTTATCTGTTATCTCATTACTGATAAAAAACTATATAAATATTTATATAGCTTTGATTCACTGACTAAATAATTAAAGCAAACATTCTGGCTAAATATAAGTATAGAATATTCTGTCCCAGTTGACATCACTGTGAAATGAGGTTCGGCCACTGGCAAGGTCATCTGTTCGGTCTCTAGGTCGTCTGGTGGAAAGCGTGAAGTCTTGAAATCGGATCGCTGATTATATCCCAACAAAGAAAAATGTAAAAATAATAACTCTCAGGTTAAAAAAAAAAATTTGCTATGTAATATCTATTTTTTTCTTTTTAACATATTCAGCTGTCAAATGTGTAAATTTATTTATTTTTTATTAAAATTTATATGTCATTTTTAAATCACTTTTACTTTTATTAACGAAAGTTACTAAATGTTCTTGTGGTTTAAATAATTTTTACAGACATAATGATATATGTTCAAATTTCCTTATAACTATTTTATGGTACTCACCCTTCCAAATTACTTATTACGTTCGACTTACAGTATCCATACCTATAACTGAACGAGGGTAGATTCGAAGGTGGGCTTAGTGGGATAAGTAATAAAAGATACATGAGATTGCAATATCGGACGATAAGTTCAATACCGGTATTCGGTATTTTTTAGATCTTAATACCGGTATACCGGTAGTATGGATTTTAGAAAAAGAAAAAACCAAGGTGTTCCTTTGTTTTATTTGTCAGTTTTATTAGAAAGAGTAAATATCACAAAAAATCATTTGGAACTTATAAATTATATTATAACTTATAACAGTATATTAAGAATCACAAAAAGTAAAGGAACAATGAACATCTGATGTATTTAAATAACAAAACAAATGTAAATATCACTATTAAATGAGGCGTACAACTCAATTTAATTGGATAAATAATGACTTGAGTGGCAAATAGTTTATGAATAATAAAGATGAGTTAAATGATATCAATGAATAACTGCTTATCATTTATATTATAACCTAGATCATAGTTGAATTGAATTTTCTATGTATCACCATGATTTCGTTTTTTTTATCATCTATTATCAAAAAAATAAATTAAATTGTGTTGCTACTGTAGACTTCATCTTTGGAGTCCCCAGGGATGCCTCTGTCACCCGATTTTATGATTAGTTGAAGTGGCCTTCCGTCGTAAATATTTCCTTTCATCCTTCCTATCCTTTCATCCTACCAAGTTATTCAATTTTCAAATTATTCAATTTTTTTTTCATTACCTTTTATATTGGTTTATTTATTTTCTGTATTTGATAATTCTGATTTTTGTTTAAACTTGTAATTATGTATATTAACAGTAATTGTACCTTTTGTTTATTATTTTTAGTTTACTTGCATTTGATTCTTTTTCATTTGTTTCCCATTTTTTATCAAAGTTAGTCACCCTATGATTCCTAATATGATATATAGTTTTATTTTAATTGTTCTATTTTTATTTTATATTTTCTTTTAATTGTTATTGTTTACTTTTTATCTTATCAAATTTATAATTATAGTTATACTTATGATGATCTATAATTTCATTTTTATTTTGAAAATTTTGTATTTTACTCTAAGGCTCTAAAGCATAATTCTGACACCTGTAATATTATTCTAAAGGGATCAGTCCTAGGATAAATAAAGAATATCAATAAATATTATCTTAAAACGGGAAGAGGAGACTTTAAGCTTAACTTTAGTTTAATCGAGCAATATTTAAAAAGCGCCTGAAGTTAAAAAACGGCATGAAACCCTACACTCCCGCCCTCCGTGGTAGCCTTACTTATCTGTCTTTTCAAACGGACAATTATAGCGAGTAGGAGTTGGTCGATGTACGACATGTCACAATCTCACAAGAGGAGATCAGAACACTAAAAAAAAGACTATCCTTCCCCGCCGGACCCACCCCGCTAAGACCCCCGGAGAGCGACGGTCCTATATCACTATTGAAATATTAGCTTAAAACGGAAAGAGGAGACTTTAAGATAGTTTAATCGAGCAATATTTAAAAAGCGCCTGAAATTGAAAAATGGCATCAGATTAATTATTATTGATAAATTTATTCTCTTCAATTACATCGTCTATTGTTAAGTCAGAGGTATATTGTGTAAGCGGTCTTTGGTTGATTTCTTACAGTTCTCCTTAACTATGATATTTTATAAATCCTTCACTCATTGGAGTGAAATTAACAAAGTAATAACTAACGTTCGCTGTTCTTATGCTTCATCTGCCAACTCATAGCCCGAAATTCCTGTTGGGCTTTTTAACCACGCTAGCGAAATTGTAATTTTCTAGTTGCAACACAAGGACAACTCTCGCAGACACTCTTCCTTTTGTTGACCCTCTTTTATTTGATTCGAGTAACTTAGCTGTCTTTGTTATAAAAAAAAAATATGTACAATATATTGATTTTTTAAACAAACCCCACAGCCTGAAAAATGGCGAATAACTCAATACGATTGGAAAAATAAATACTTGCTTTATGTAGAGTAGATATGACATTAATGATGAACACGAATGAAACGAGATCTGTAAATAAAGTATATTCAGCATGCATATTACGGGAAAATACCTGATTATGAGATCTCGGGTCTTATCTTAGAACAGATGCCATATAGTCCAAGAGCCGGGATGAAAAAAAGGCAGTTATCTCACCCCAATTTTCGATTACTTTAATGAAAACTATGAAACTATATATAATTACTAGTCGAAAATGATGAGTCTGCCAAGTATAGGTAAGGGGAATAAAAAATGGCGGCTGTTTCAAAACCTTAAAAAAAACATTTATTTTTCATTCGGAGCTCTATATCTTAAAAACTACCAACAACCCTATAAAATCTAAAAGAACATTATTTCAGGAAGAGTAAATTTACTGAAATATCAGCCTTAATAGAGCTATTTACGTTCAATACTTCTCGAGATATAGACTTTTAAAAAGCAACATTTCATAAATATGTACTGAAATATCAGTAGTTAGTTAATTTATTTTGAGAAATCTATATCTCAGGAACTTTGTGACGTACAGATATCTATTAGGAATCAAATTAAAGCTAGTTGAATGTATTATAAATATAAAGCAGTTTATGACCTTTACCTTCGTAGGTATAGTAGTTTTCATGAGATTTTTCTAAAATAAATTGATTTATAGTTGTTTGGATAATAAGTTTGATTTATGAAAAACTTTATTTCAGAAACCATAAGACGTATAGACGTCTGCCAACACTCAAACTAAAGCTAGTTAAATTTACTATAAAATAGTTTATAACGTTTATCTCTTTTATAGCGTAGTTTTCATGATAGTGGCTAAAATAAACTCACTAAATGTTAGTTTCTAGTTGTGGGTATAAAATTTTTATATTTTAAAAAATATATCTCTAGACCCATAAGACGCACATATCTCTGCCAACACTCAATATAAAAGAAATTTTAGTTACTGTAAAGGAGTTTAAGACACTTATCTTCACATATAAATATAAATTTGGCAAATGAAAATTTGTCCTAACAACTATAAATCAATTTATTTTACCAAATTTCATCAAAACTACTACTCATATGAAGGTAAACGACTTCCTGAGATATAGATTAAAGTAAATAAAGTAACTATATATATTATGTAAATAATTCACAAAATAAAGTAACTAACTACTGATATTTCAGTACATTTTTATGTTTCCTTTTAAGAAGCTATATCTCGAGAACAATTGGACATAAATAACTGTATTAGGGCTAATATTTCAGCAAATTTACTCTTCTTTAAATAATGTTATTTTAGATTTTCTAGTTTTTTGGGAAGTTTTAAAAAAATAAAACCCCGAAAGAAAAAATAAACGAATTCCAAAGGTTTGAAAAAACCAACAATTTTTTATTCTCCCTACCTATACTTAGCATACTCATCAGTTTTGACTAGTAATTATACATAGTTTTCATAAAAGTAATCGAAAATTGGGGTAAGATAACTGCCTTTTTTTCTTCCCGGCTCTTGTACTAACAAGGGTGCCGCATGGTATTTAAAACCATTATCTAGCAATAAAAGGAAATAAACAAATAATATTTAAGGGGATAAAGGATTACACAGGGATCCCAGATAACGATGTAGTAGATATGATGGCTAAATTAGCCATTCCAAACCCTAAATTGCCTTATACGGGTTATTATTGTTATTGATTAAATTAGATTAGATAGAAAGCTGGAAAAAACAACATCGGAAGAACCCTACCGGTCAGTTCTATGAAATTATATTTCCTCATATCTTTCGAAAACTAATGTTCTCACAAGCAAGCATATGGAATGTCATTATAAATTTGTAATAACTACCTTCACAAAATAGTCTCAACTCAAACTTTTCAATATAAAAATTGTAGTGGCAACAAGAACCTTAAACATATTATACTTGAATGTCCGTCATACAAAAAAAAAACTGATAAATATTGTTCAAAGATTTAGTTTAGATTAGAAAAATATGTTTCATCCACAAATATTTGAAAGGTATAAACAAGAATGTAAAACAGTTATAGTTATGGTACAGTATATTTGTAAAGTAGATATACTTAACTTAATAAGTAATAGCAGTAATAAAGGGATTGGACACTGTCTAACAGAGATTTTATATAATACAATAAATTAATATGTATGTAGTTGTATGGAATAAACCAATGCCATCTATATTGGGGGACTAGGAGCGGGGAGGGGGGCAAGAGTCGTGGTAAAAAGTTTTGAAACTGATGCTATAGAGAACATTTTCAAATTTATGGTTTTTAACGTAAAATAAATAAAAGCTGAACATTTTTATAACCAATCCTCATGATTTTACCACTAGAACAATTGAAGAGGAATACATTGTATTAATCCTAATCGGTCTGTTGACATTCTTGCTCAAATTATTGATCTTTAATTGCCTAACTTCTTATTAACATACAATAGGTACTTTGCATTAAAATTTTAATTTTAAACTGTTTATCTTGACAGATACATTATCTTACAGTCATTCGTTCAATTTTAATAGAAACCAGTAGGAATTTCTCTTATTCTTATTAAAATATAATAGTTTGGTAAGTAAAATGTAAATAATAAAATAAAAGATGAAAAAATAATATTTAAAAAACTCACTTATTTTAATTAAGAATTTAAACTGGTTTTCCTTATTTAAATTGTACCATCTTATAGATAACCCAAAAATATCTTAAAGTTAAGGTTGTAACGATTACTTCCTATAAATTTAAATACAGTGACTGGTTGTCCTTGGATCATATTACTTGATACTATCTTTCATAATATGGAATCATGTTTTAATAGATTTGCTAAATCAACAGCAACCGAAATAGCATTAGTTATGTATAAAGTAGAATCCCTTAATAAATTTTATTTGATATATTTTTTAAAATTTAAATTAATAAACAGATCTTTAAACTGTAACATGACTGGTGGTAAATAAATATTAAAAAGTCGAATTGTATTCCAATTTCTTCCATCAGCAGTTAATTTATATCCATTTTTCCTTAGTAAACTTTGCTTTTCCTGATTTCACATCCTCATTCAAGTTCCGTCCTTAATATCGCAGTGACCGACAAAAATCTAATTGAAGTGACCATGGTCAAGGTCATACTCAAGGTGAGGCAAGATCCTGGTTCCTTCACATTATTAGTTATGTTCACCATGTATTATTATAACCTAACTTCATATTTTGTTTCTTTATCTAATATCATAGATACATATTTCATTAGTTACATATATTTTCTTTCTCTCAATTTTCTTTTTTTCCATAATTTTAATTTTTAAATTATTAATAAACTAAAATATTCATACTGTTGCATTATATAACTTCAAATTTTTATTTTATTCCCTTAATTATGTTATTATTATTTACATATCCAATTACCTATACATACATTATATTATATTTTATTTAATTATTTTTTTTTGTCCTTTGTTCTTATCTCTGATGAAGGCTAGAAATTCTGGCACGATTAAATAAGTTTCAACTTATTTGTATTATATTTTGACCGCACCCCCAAACCATTTCCTCATATAAATTTCAAATTTTGGCGAATAACTAAAATTCCAAAGACGATTTTTTTAAAGCATGTTCTACTCACTATAAGTTAATGTTCGAGTTTAGGAAAGAGGATCTCCAATTATAGGATAAACAAATTTGTTTTATATATATTACATGATATATGTACATTTCACTGATATACATATATACCTAATATGTGTGTATGTATTAAACAAATATAATAATTAAAGGAGGTTACAAAAAGGATATTGAAGTTTAGTTCCAATTTTATCCAGTTATAATTTGTTGAATTGTGACGTTAAGACTGTTTGACATGAGTTAATGAATCAAGGCACATCACAAATTACATTTAACAGTGGGATACTGAGGTTGGGACTAGGAGGGAAGATTCCCTTTAATCATTTTTGTTGTTATGGTTGGTCATCGTTGTGCAAAGGATACCATTTGTTGAAAAAAGTCTGTTATGTCTTCTAAAATTGCCTTCCATGTTTTATATTTGTGGTATATTTTACGAAACTAAATAACTAGATTCGTAATATGCAAAAAACGCCTTAATATAAAGCAAAAGTTTTAAGAAGTCCATTTTCAAATAAGTAGATGCTATATATATATATATAAATATGAGCAACTGAAATCATAGTTTTAGAGGTTGGGTATCACTAATTTTCTTCATGTTTTATTGATACAATATTTAATAATGAATGAAGCAAAGTGAAGGTGCATAATGGAAGTGATAATATTAGCAATATTATTTATTTCATCTGTCAACAAAAATTTAATGTCTGGATTCTAAAGGTCAAATTTCAGTTAATTATATGTAACCAATAAGAAAAAAAATATTTTTTTTTTATTACATTGTTTTTCTTTTGTAAAAAAGAATACAATGTTTCGAATTTTGAGTGAAATTAGCGTACTTTTGGCAATTTTTTCACAAACATTGACCATTTTATCCAAAATGTCAACAATTATTATAAACGTCTTTTATTTTCTGAAATGATGCCAAAATTATTCGTTTTATGATAACAATCATTTTGGAAAAAATTGGAAGTAAATTTAACTAGCTTTCATTCTAGTTCCTAAAAAAGTGTTTACTCTCAATCTTTATCTTAAAAAAAGATACCTCAAAATCATTGAAAAGGGGAATTTAAAATAGTAAATTACAACAATGATTGTTGCATACCTCCAATCATCACAAGAGGCCTGATCAAGACCTGTGTTCTGGATCAAAAAATTAATTAATAGTTGTAAATTATTTTTATTTTTCTTAACCGTAGCCCTTGGAATTTGTATCAACAAATAACATAAGAATAAATAATTTCACTATTATCATTGTAGGCGCGCAATAGGAAAACTGCAATGACTGACGTCATATCGCTTGGCAGGAAGAAAAATGACGTATCTGTAAACTTTGTAAAACTAACTTTATTGTGTTGGCGGACTCAAAAATCTATTTACTAGATTTTTTTAAGTTCGCATAATAGTACTAAAAAGTTAGCCAAGGGATCTTATAAGTACAATTATGTCGATTAGGAAGCATCAAGTATACACATTATTGTGCGCACCAAGACAATAAAGTCAATATTATATTACATTCATTGCAAGATGCTTCAGATTTTATTGTTGAATGATAATTTATAAACCTCAAAGTGACCTGGGACCATTACCCGCCTCAATTATTGAATCCCTGGGACCGTTTCATTTATCAGTCTCCGTCTCACCCAATAATTAAAACAGACCCTTGTGAGTAATAATTGGTTCAGTATTCTCTTATTATGCACTGAGCACAATGTACTTATCAAATTCTAGTGTTGGGTATCGATTTTTATCTTGTTAAGATA